>NC_053401.1:12575160-12705160 GCF_016859285.1 Xiphias gladius
AGTTGACAACAAAAATTGAACACAAAAGTAGTATTTACTGCAGAGCTGTTGTGTTAGATGGCATAGGTAGATAATGTATTCTCCCTGCAAACTGCATTTGCATTACTATCTGAATTCCATTCTTTTCATTTTTCTCTCCCTTCAATCGATCAGAGGCTGATTTGATTTACAGATCAGACAATGAAGCCAAAAGAGTTAAAACTGCTGTTAAGAACTCAGGAGTCAATTCCATGAAAAGTTACAGACAGTCTGCTGTGACACGAGCCTTCCCTTGCCAGAAATGAGAATCACAGCAGGTTAACCACGTGTCAGCTCCAGCTCTTCTGTTCAGAGATTACTTGACACATTATCTCTGCGTCATGCTGCAAACAGGAAAAAAAATATTCCCATTGAAAACATAATCACTTCTCTGTGTCACATCCTGAAGGGGACAGGTTGTGTAAGTGCTTAGTGGATAATTCTACACGTTTCTGAAAAGCGGGCCTGTTTTGTCAGAAATCCGAATTGGGAACAGTCACTGTTTTCAAGTTGCATTTTTGCAGCAGTGTTGCCCAGTGCTAATTTATACAGGGATCCATGAAGTAAGTCATAGTTCGTTATTCTGTTTAACATAGTGGATACATGCCTGCAAATTGCTGTATTGATGCAGCAGCAGTGTCTCTAAATTCACTCATTTTAGATTTTTTGGTTGGACCACAACAGCAAGGCCAGACTCAAAAACACGAATGTCCATGACTGAATGCCTGAATGATGAAGTTAAACCATTGGTCAGCCTGTTGATTGTTGGAATTTCCCCATTGGCCGTTGCTCTTTCAATATGACTTGAAAGAGACTAGGTTTTGACCTAGCCTTGTTAGGCGTGTGGATGGTGCCCAATTTCCCATCTAAACGTGACCAGTCCTTGATAGAGCCAACAGCAGAAGTATTTTTTTTCTCCTCAGCTCTAATCTACATACATAGCACTTTCCTATAATAAATGATGATATTGAGGTAACAGAAATAATTTGGTACATCTGTTGGGGAGGTAGCAGAGCTCTGATCTTTGCACTTTGGATCTGCCATCTGGAAAACAACATCTTTGTGCAATTTGTGTGGTTGTGTGTGGTTATGATGATAGCCGTTAGACAGACAGACAGACAGACAGTTCTGCAAGTGAAAGTTGACAGGTTTGATCCCTGCAAAGTCACTGTGTCCATCAACAGCCATGTGTCCTGTTGAGATGTCCTTGAACCAATAATGGCTCTATAACTACAACTATATATCCTTATAAGAGACTTTGGTAAAGATTACTGGCTTTGTAAATTATTGCAAAATGTAAATGAAACAGACATGTCGTATGTGGTATGTAAAAATACCTTTAATTGATGAAAACAGAGATAAGTACTTGATTTATCAATAACTTCCTTTCTGTTCCCCTCTCTCATTCCACCTGCACTGTCTCACCAACACTTCCTCACTCCTCTTTCTCTAACCCTCTTTCTGTCTCTCTCTCTTCTCCAACTTACCATCTAACCTCTTCTGCTGCAGGAGGTGAGAGTCTCCAACTGGCCCAGTTACTGGAGTTGTGGAAAGAGAAGAACACCGGCCACTGCTCCCGTCTCATCCTCGTCCTGGATACGGCGAACTCCCTCCCCTGGGTCAAGGAGGTACGCAGGGTGGAGGGGATTTACATAGCTGTTCAGGGGGCTGAGCTGTCTGCCACCGGGGTTGATCCAGAGGCTGGAGACTTCCCCTTCTTAGGGGACTTCACTTCTGAATGGGTGGAGTTTAACTGTAACCCAGACAGCGACACCCAGTGGTCAGAAAAAGGGAGGACTGTGACGGCTGTCTACGGTGTGTCCAAACGCTGGAGCGACTACACACTTCACCTGCCCACTGGAAGTGATGTTGCCAAGCATTGGAAGACCCACTTTCCCAAGGTCACATATCCCATGGTGCACCTGGCCAACTGGTGCTGTGGTCTTAACCTGTTCTGGTTATGTAGCATGTGTCTGCGCTGCTTCAGGAGGTGTAAACTAGTTTGGTTCCCACCTGCTGTACTGGATACTGGGCAGGGCATTAAACTGGTGCATTCATAGGTAACATGGGAAGTTGTAATGTTCATTTTCACTCTGGCAGTTTTTGTTTTAACAGTTGGAGTGTGCTGGGTACAAGGTGTTTGTATAAAGGAATAAAGAATACCCCATGAATAGAACAGTTGAAAATTTCGTGTTAGGTCAGAGAGGTTTTCCAGCTCCTCACAAATTTATTTTTGCATCTTGATGTGATGCAGAATTTCATAGCAAAACTCTGACTTATTATTATATTGGAACCCCCGAACAAGGCAGTGAGAAGCCAAATAAAATAACCATTTGCATGCTGTATATGATGAGCTCAAAAATGAGAAACCACATTTAGACTGGGTAAAACCCTACTGAGTACAGTTCCATTATTATGGTTTCCTCATGTATGATGTATTAAAAAGACCAAATTGTGTGTTCTTTGTATAGATTTATCATATTTCAGGACATTGTGTTATATGTTTTTGAGTACTATTTTGCCTTTGGAAATTCTATTTTTACGTGTAATTTTTCAAAATATTATTGTGCCTCTTAAGTGCCTTAAAGATAGATTTGTGGTCATGTTTAAAATAGTTGCCTCATCATTTTATATGTATGTGTATAGATATCCTTGTCTTGCCTCTTATTTATATTCACAGGATTTAGCAGACAGTCTTAACTTAAACTGTGTGAGCCGTTAGGGGTTCAGTGTCTTCCTAAAGCCGTTGGACAGGATGGACAAAATGCCTGTTGCAGGGCTGAACTCAGTGACCATCTGGCTACAGGAAAGTCAAACCACGAGGCCAACCTGCCACTCTTGCTGTGAGATCCTTTCCTTTTCACTTTCACACTGTTTAAATTTGCATGTATTTCAGCACTGAACAAAGACAGATACATTGGCTGTGACTCAGTATATCATCACCAGACAATGGCTCTCTATTGTGCCTTTACTTGTTTATTTACACAAACTAATTAATCTTCAAGGAGTCATTTGCTCTTTACAAACACAGTACATTCAAGTTTTCTAGCTGTTGCCCTTGCCATGCTGGGAAACAGTGACTTCTCATGCATAGCAACAATTCCAAGTTCCAAGTGCTTTTATTGTTGCACTGACCGCAAGAACTCATACTGACCATCCTTTATTTCCTACTTTATTTGCTTTGTTTGATCTCTCTCCCACACAGCTCTAAACTATGGAGTGGATTGTTGCCTTAAATAGTGTGTTTCCTTGTGACATTTTTTTTTTCAAAGAGGTCAAGTGGTTTTTTCCATATGTCATTTCTCATGTACCTCACCTCAGTTCTGTCTTAAAATGTCCAAATTAAACTTGGATGATAAACTGAATTAACATTGCTGTCTGTTGTAGATGTTTGAGAAATGTATGAAAAGAATACAAACACATAAGAGTTTGATTAAATGGAAATAATATAAGAGAAAAACATGAGGTGAGAATAGAACAGAGGAGAAAATAAGACATGGTGTTAGACAACCGGCAAGGCTCATTTAGCATGGTTGGCATTAAAGACACTGAGTAAATACAGACACTTCTGTGTGGATACTCTAGCATTGCCTGGCAAATATTAGGATTGTGCTGGAGGAATATGAGAGATTGCAAAGGGGAAAATGAAACAATACATGACAGAGTAACTCTGAGGGATTTACTCACAGAGCTTTCACCTCTGTTAGTCCCAGTGCCTGGCTGGACATGTGTCCATGGCACTGCTGGGTATTTTACTGGTCTCAGAGAGCAGGGCTGTAGCCTGGCTCATACCTGAAGGGCACTATTAGGCACAGAGCAGGGTTTGGGGAGACCTTGGAAAGATAAAAGCTGACATTAGAAGCAACGTTTCATATCAGTTTACATACATAACGTGCAGTTAGGGGAGAAGGGGAGAAAAGTGGCATGAACCAGAGTAACCCCTCACCACTTTGAACTTATTGAGTTTAGGTGCTGTAAATATCAAACCATTAGGCAGACTTGAGCAATAAATTGAGTATTCACAGTGGCAATTAGTGAAAAAGAGTATAAATGCTGTCTTGTGTGGGTGTTCTTATCATGGCTGCAGCCTGCAAGCTGTGGTTATAGCAAAGGTCAGGGATTCATGTATATGGAGGGAATCATTTATGAGAATATTAGATTATGGGCCGGATTCATCTCCTAAACTGGATTAGGTAATAAAAGAGCCAGCCGCCTCTGAGGCCCATGTGGATGTGCTGAGTCAGAGCTCTCCGCACACATACTCAAACACACATCAACACAGATACATTTGTAGATACAACCACACACACCAGTTCTCTACCGCCTTTCTCTGTTCCTGTTTCTCTTCACCTGAGTCTCTCGTGTGGGTAATTATAGCCTGTCATGGGGCGTTACCTTCTAGTACAGACAAAATGATGTGCCTGATGCTTGCCTACAATTTATTTGGGGAAATGTGCTTTTATAACCCAAGTTGCACCTTAGCACAGGGACTGTAGATGCAAATGCAATAACTGTTTTTCTATCATAGTTTATTCCAATCCCTCTAAAGGCAGAAGGGGTGGTGGCAATTTTATACCTGTATCTTCAACTATTTTAACTTCCTCAAACCCTGCTTTGCCTCAATTGTTTGATGTTCAACCATTTGACATTCATTTTTATCTTAAAGGGTGTTTGAACTCCGCAGTGAGGATATGGTCTGATAAGGAATAATTTGCCTTCTATGCTTTTAAAGCTAAATTGAGCTTCTCCAACCTAGGCATCCTTCATCACTTCTACACCTCAGTGACATCCAGCAGGCATCCATTTTAAGCTAAATGTACTAGAACAAGACATATACATAAATGCTGAATGTCCCCTTTTCTCCTCTTCTCTGGGAGCAGAGGGAGTAATGGGATGAGAGATCACAAATTCAGCAGCACCACTGTTCGAACTTTTTTTGACCTGCTTTTCAAGAGGCCTGCTTGCTGTGGCTTGCAGTGGTTCCGACATTGAAATGTCAAAGCCATTATCTCAAATTACAATGGCGGAGGATGCGTTTAGTGGCTGTTTAACCGTGCAACACTCCCCACTATGCAGACAATCATTTGGAAGAGGCTGCAAAACCCACCCTGCTCTCAGGCTGCTCTTTAAACACTTGGTCATTTTAATATCGCAGGTTGCATAAGACATTACATTATATGGCAAGACCTTGCATGTGATTAACTTCCTGCCGGGGTGATGGAAAAGAGATTGTGGCCATTTTGGACTTTTATTTTACTTGTGGGTCTCGGGAGAACTGTGTTTGTGGCTACTTCAAGGAATATTTGACATTTTGTCAAAAACACTTATTTGAAAATTTGTAAAGTTAAATGTGAAAATAGATACCATTGTCAAGTCTTTAGAGTGAACATGACGCTATGGTCAGCAGCCAGTCAGCTATGACGAATGGCTGTCCACCGACGGTCCCCTTACAACCAGACAGAGCTTTAGAGGATCTGCAGAGAAAAATGGCAGGAAATACCTGAATTCCAGGTGCGCAAAACTTGTTGCGTCATACACAATAAGACTCGTGGCTATAATTGCTGCCAAAGGTGCTCCAACTTAGTACTGAGTCAAGGGTCTGAATACAATACAATACAATGTGATAATTCAATTTTTCCTTTTTAATAAATTTGTAAAAATTTCTAGACTTCTGTTTTTATTTTGTCATTATGGGATATTGAGCGTAGATTGACGAGGGAAAAAAATAATTTAAAAGATTTTAGCACAAGGCTGCAACATGATAAAAAAAAAGGGGAAGTGGTCTGAATACTTTCTGTATGCACTGTATATAGAGCCAGATAGATTTTCAAATTCAAGGCAGAGATGTGAAGAGATTATTAATGGTACAAGGATTGGAGTTACTCTGGGCAAGGATTTACGAGCTGATGCACAAGGGGGATGAGGTGAAACAGACCTTGTAGCCTTAGTTATTACACCTATGCCTTCTTGTACAGTGAAGGTCAAAATTATGGCTGGATAAAGGAATTAAGTGTATTTGGTTGAGTATTGTGGGGACGGGCATCTATACCGCCTTGTCCCATTGTCAACTAGGTCCCATTTACACATAAAACCCCCTCCACTGTCTCATCTGGATAAGAAACTCAAGGCCCATGATACCTGATTATATAATGTGAGTTGTAAATTGACCTTTTTCCAGGTGTGTTATAAGTATAGATTGCCAATTTTGAGCTCATTCTTTATCAAACTCTAAGGATATTGGCTCTTTGTCAGCAGCCAAATATAGTTAGTGTGAGCCAGATGATGCTGATACACTTGATTCAATTAAAAGTGTAAATCGAAGGCTAACAAGACTGTCAGCGCTGTGGGATCGGAGATTTGGTAATTAGCTTTGTTGTCACAGTTGGGTTGAGATGGGACAGGGCCTGGCTGAGCTGGGCTAGTGAAACAGATGAGTTTCCTATTCTGATCTCACATCTGGGAGCCCAGGAGTCTTCTAAAGTCAGCCAAAGCAGACTTCTCCTGCTCAAGGGAAATATCTTTTTGTGTCACCGAGGGAGCTTGATTTGGCTGGTTGTAATTTTGCAACTCTGATGCAAGTTGAAATACTCGGATGTATTTTCAAGACAGTTTTGTAGTGTTGTTTGTTGAGCAACCTCACATCTCATTGTGCAATCAAGTAAACTCTCCTTTAAACATGACCTCTGCTATTTTGAAGATTAAAACTAATTTCTTCAGGTGTTTGAGAATGTCAACGCAGGATGTGATGAGACTGTGTCCTGAACTTGTCCTTTATGATTAATATATGATAGATATGGGATGATTGTGGGAGACTGGACTGGACAGGTCTGTTCTGTGCAATGTCTGAATGTCCTATTGAAACCCTTTATTGAACAAAATTTCAAGTCAGACAAAAAGCTACCCCTGGTCACCATACTGTCTCTTTATAGACTCCCATCCTGCCTTGAAGTTCTCTCTCCATCTAATGAAGTGCTAATGCATTACTCACCTAAGCCTGCTCCTCCTATCTTCAGTCTGTCTGACTGACGTTAAGTGGGTTGTGGAGCCGCACTGGGGGTCTCTTCTCAACCATGACATAACAGCGCACTCAGGCACTGACCGGAGACATACGTGTTCACTGCCTGTAACAACCAGTCAGCTGGCTTTAAGTGTAGCTCGGGCTTTGAGAAAGGTTGGGTTGAAGGGGGATTAAGGGATGGCTGCACCATAAAGTGATAGATTTACAAGAGGTTTTTTGCTCTCCTGCATGTTTATCGGTGTTTGTGATTACTTCTGCACTCATACGCAATTGCTTGTCTAGTACAGGTGTACTCTTGGATGTGTGGTGTGTGTTTTTGTGTGTGTGCAACCTTTTGCACTTTCACATCATATCCATTCAGCAGAGGAGACATTCAGAATTTATACCATGACAATTCCCCAGAGGCAGAGAAAGGAGAAAGGAAAGGAGATACGAGTGGAATTTCTACCTTGAATTCCGAAATCCAAAAGAGGAGCCACAGCCAAATCTGAACCAAAATTATGCACAATTTTGGCCACAGCTTCATTACTGCTTGCATTATTGCTCACATAAGCTTGTTCCTCACCTGCTGGTTTTGTGATTATGTATATGCACATGAGAGCAAGGATGTGAACACATTCCCCACTACTTTCTGTGTGTGTGTGTGTGTTGGTAATGTCAGCAGAACCCCAGGGGGTATAGCATGAGCTTGTTTGATTGTAGCCTCACAGCTGGCTGACGATGTTAGCCAGCCGGGCTCCAAGTGAAGTTGAGAGAGAGAGAGAGAGAGAGAGAGAGAGAGAAAGAGAGGTAGAGAGTGAGAGAGAGAGAGAGAGAGGCAAAGACTTGAGGAATGGGAAGGAAAGATAACCAGATAAATATGGGCAAAAATAGAAGACAGCTTGTATGGCTTTAGCTTTTACTTTGGCCAGCCAAAAAAGGGGAGTAATGTGAGAAAATCAGAGGGAATAGCTTAAAAAAGAGGGAGGAGGTGGGAACATAGAGGAGGAATGATGGATAGAGATAGATGGATGGGAGATGGAGGCAGGCAGGTGTGCCCAAGGCAGTGTATCTCAGTTTGGAGTATCACTTCTTCATTCCGGGACTCTCAGATGTATTGCTGTATGCACTCAACACATATTTTTGCAAAAGGATACATATATGCTGCGAGAGAATGCTTAGTGTTTGGCCACACAGATGGTATTGCCGGGTTTACTGTGGGATTTAAAGGCAGGCTGAAGCCCTCGCTCAGTTTAACTGCTGCGGTCAGAGCCTCATGCTGTTGGGCAATTGGGCAACGGCATGGAATAGCCTAATTTAGAGGCAGATGACTTGATGTCCCTGAACAGAGGAAAAATAGAGACATTTTGAGACTGCGAGACACTGTCGAGACCATGAGGTTTTGTGTGTATAGGTGTTAGCATGAAAGAAGGAAAATAAATTGCTGCAGAGAGAATGAAAGAGATGAGAAAATACTTCCGTATAGAGAAAAGAAACAAACATACACAATCCCACTGAGAACTGCCATCATCCATCGCTGTATACAGTGTGGGAACATTCCACTCACATCTATTTTGGCTGGAGCGCGAAAGCTTAGAGAGAGAAATTCACTGAGAAAGAAAAAGGAGACTACAAGAGGGGGGTTTAAAGATGCCAAGCCGTAAGAGAGGGGAGCAGACAGTGAGGAAGAAAGGAGGAAGGAAGACAGACAGATGAGAGAAGAAAACAAAGAGACAGAAAGGAAGACAATGTGTTTTTAGCTGTCAGGTGATGCATCGGGGGTGGGGGGTGGGGATGAAGAAGAACCTGTTGCTTTATTTCTCGTCCAGCTATTCTGTTTGGATGAAAAAGCCTTTTCTCAGTCACTCATCTGTATGTGTACACTGTTTGTGCAAGCCAACTACACATGCACAATTTGTTGTTTGTACTCTTTGGTTATTTCAGGGATTAAACAAACAAGCTATAACATGTTAATTAGCTTTAGAGGTGCTGGTAGGCAGATTCTTTTTAACCGAGCTGCTTCCTTCTACTTCCAATCCTTATGCTAAGTTAATGACGCATTCATGTCACATCGTTTAAACCATGATTAGTAACAGCCAATAGGTAAAAATGGTCACAGTAGCCTCCGAGTCGGAGATATCAGACATTTCTATTTCAACACGTGTTGAAAAGAACTACAGCAGTGTCAGCAAACCTAACAACATGGCTGCAAAGCTACCAGCGCTGGCAGTCACATCTATATCAAATCCAGTATTAACACAAATACAGTAAATTCAGCTGATACACTGTCTGTATCTAGTTTCATCTGTTAAAAAACTGCTACAAATATTGAACCAAACGGTAGTAGCTAACTTAAGCTATTTATCTGGTGCGACTACAAGGTTAGTAGCCGGGGTAGCCATCTCGGAATATTACGCGAATAATCTCAAGTCGGAATAACCAAAATAAACGGCAAAAGCTAACTGTCTACTGGCTCTAGCCAGCCTTATATTTATTTTACAGACATGTGAGTGGAATCATCTAACTCTCTCAAATAAGTGTATTTCCTGAAATTGTAGAACTATGAAAAAAAAAAAAAAAACTAAGAAGAATAAAATTAATCTTCCATCTGTAACATTATTAAATTAAACCTCTTTCTCCTAAATGGACTACTCTGATTTTCTGCCTCCAGATGACTGTAATCCTTTTGCTTCCCACATTTGAATCATCTTTAAATGAACCTTTAACTGCCACTGAATAAAAATTTAAAAGAATCTCTGTTATTAAATAACACTCTGTTTTTAATAGAAACCCATAGGCATGTCATGATGTCACATCTAGACAGGGTCAATTTACAAAAGTAGCTTATGTATTAATTGCCCCACTGATCATCATTAACAAAGCGTGAGACCAATCAGCCTTTCTCATCAGAGGAAATTAACTGGCCGGACATTTGATTTTTATGGGCAGGCCCTGACAATCAAAGCCATTTTTTTAGACTTTGTAATGCAACAAGGGATTCATGTTGAATTGCTCAATATTTATATGTTAAAAGACTAGCATCAAATGATATGATAATTCACTGTATATTTCAGCGATGACACTTAAAATTTGGTTCAGTCGATATGAATTAATAGTAACCCGACAGTGTAGCCTATCATTTACAAGAATGGCAAAGTATGCTTAAGTCGTTTAGTCTCACCCCACTCAACGGTGGTTCCCGTTTCATTACCGGAATCTACAAAACTGCTGGTGGTGGCTATTTCTTGTAGTTTGGCTGTACCTGCTGCTGAGTGACCATACTCATTAGGTGAGCTTTTCTTAGTTCCATTACCACAGAGAGATACGACTGCTAATACTTAAACCAAGCTAGCCAGACACTGGCAAAAGTCTCAAGAGGTCGACGTCACTCACATTTCAGAAACAGAACCAATTCTTTCAGACTGTCATCCCAAAATAAAAACATGATATTCCATAGAGTAATGCTGCGAGATGGTTGAATACAAAAGAAACATTTGGACAAAGGACAAACATATCCAATAACAAAAATAATGATAATAATAAATCACAACCACATAAAAAAAATATGTAATGACAATAGTAATGCTGATTTCTCCTGGGAGGGCAAAATTCCGGGATGGACGGGTCTGGGCCCATCCGGGGCCCTCCCATAACGCCAGGTCTGTGTCTCATCGCCTGAAGGGCTCATTGCATTTTAATTTATGAAATGTGCTATACAAATTAAGTTTGTTTTAACAATTGAATCATTTCTTAAAACACAGCGAAAGATTAAAACCTCTCTAAAGCAGATCAGTTGGCAGTGCTTTAACGATGCCATCAAGGTCCAAACTGTTATGTGAACGGTTTTATTTTCTTGATAGGTCTCTTTGATGACCTTCCTTGACCATTAATCTGCCATTAATCTGGCCTTCCTCTCCTCTGCCCCATAACCGCTGCTTCACTTCCAGTTGCCAAGCTGCTGTTTCAGGTTGGGCTGTTTTAAGATCCAGCCGTTGATCATATTTAGTTTAATTACCTCTGCGCGGACTGGAGGGGCATTAGGAATCATGGCCTGATGCATATTCAATACATTGACTGAAACAGCAAATGGAAATGGCTAGCCTATGATGCATACTCAACTGTGCATTGATGATTTATGCAAGAATGACCTTCAGATGTCATCATTCTCACTTGCAGGCAAAAGAATACAGAAATCCTTATTGATATTAGGTTATCATTTAAGGAAAGCTTATGCATACTGAGGTTTGCTTCATATACTATGTTTGTAACTGCATGATATTACAGATAGTTAAAGAAGCTATAAATAATTCAAGTTTGTGCTATATAGAATAGCTTTGCTATATGTAATACCATGTATTACCCCAATAGAGTCCCAAGGAGGCTTTTTTCCCATGCATATTTGTTTTCAGAAGCACTGGAATGGCATATATCCTCTAGTAATGCAAAGCAGGAATAAAATCTGATGTCAACCATCACACAATCAGCCTGACCAACAGCTGAGATGACCAGGAAAATGAAAGTTACAAATCATGAGGGAAACAAATGTCTCTAAGCTGCTGTTTTCTGAATGTAAATTGGTCTGTATTTCTTTTTAATGTGAATGGCAGTAAGCTTGCCTGAAAGAAAAATGTCAATATAGTCTACCTCACATAACACAAATCCAGAGCTGATGTTTCTAATATTGCTGCAATGTTTTCCATACCGCCCTCAGCTCTTCATGGCAAGGTGCACATTTGTTAGCTATGCTGTCCATTTACTATCCACTGTGTTAACACTGACATATTTTTATTGTTTTTCTTTTTTGTTTTTGTTTTTTTTTTTAAATAATTGGGGGGAGATGAATGAATGTGGGGTCCTGACTTTTATTACCCAGGGATCCTTTGTATTCCTGGCTGTCCGCTGCGAAAAAGCTTTCTATTGATTGTCTCGGAGCAGGGAAGGGGATATGCAAACATGCACAAGCACTGAAAAGACACGGATGTGTTAGCAATCTCTGTGGAGTGCAGCAGCCTCTTTAAGCTGGGTGTTAACAGTGCAGTAAACGGCTTAAATGATCAACGTTTTCTTCTTCTTTTGTTCTTGTTTTTGCCATTGCTCTCCTTTATGTATCTGGCCTTGTCCATTCCAGCTGTGTATACTGTGTGTATACAATATAGGTGTGTCCATGTGTCTATCTGCACGCGTACATACAGTATATGTGTATAGGCCGATGTTTGTTTGCATGTATGCACGAATGCATCTCTGTATATACACTTCACATGGGTGAACTGTGTGCACATTTATTGGCTTGTGCTGCAATACAGAGAATTAACTGACTGAATAACTTAAGCTCTCGCTGTGCTAATTAAAACAGCTTGCACTCAGTGATGGTGCAGCCATGGAAAGACTGTAATTAATTTCTGAATGGACGCTTTTGGACACAAGGATGTTCTGAGGACTACCAATGTCAAAACATCCTGTGTAGTTTTGCTAAGGTACAATTCTTAAAAGTGATTAATTAATGTTGAACGGCACACAAATTAATTTCCAGCCTAGTCAATACCACTGCAGGCTCAGTGTTTATTGTCCTTTTGCTCAGAGAGACTGTGTTTGCTAATGACTGATGAACAGATTTCACAGTTCCAAAGGTAGAAAATAAAATATCTCTCACAACCATCTCCAATGGCATTCTTTAAAGGCCTTTAAAACATATTCCCCATTTTCTTGAACTGGTCTTTAATTAACTCAGAGGCTATATCATATTCTGGTATAATATGGGGAGGAGGAAAGATGTTGCCAACAAGTCGCCTTTGCCAGCAGCCTTATTATTAGTCAATAATAAATTTAGACGACCCATGCCGACCGAATGGCCTCAGTCAAAAACTCAAAAATTTGTATGCATCCATGGCTACCAAGTGTGTATGTGCTTGTGACTGCGTATGTATGACTTTCATGTGCATGTACACCCGTGCCACAAGCAGCAGGGAATCTTAGGAAACGCCTGACCCAGAAAGTAGTACAAGGAATGTTAGGCATTACCCTGTCGAGCTCTCCACCCCACCATTCATTTCCATCAAGAACTGTAATAATGCTTGTACTCTCAGCTGAAATTGCTTTCTGCCTTTCAGGTCAGTACAACTGGACTGCGGGATGGGGGGAGGGTGTTTTTTCTGTTGTAAGTGTTTTCTGCTTCTTTTTTTTGTGGTAGTTAGCAGCCTGGGCCTGTGGTCAGCCACCATGCTACAGTCATATTAGGGAAGTGATTTATCTGTGCAGAAATCCCAGGCACTCCTTGTAATAGAGGTTTACGACAGCATGATAGAGTGGACGCCATGTGAAACACATTCCCACATATCGCCCCTTTCACATTTCACCTTCTGTTTCTGTTATGCTCTGCTTTCGCCACATACAAAGCATTGAAATTATTAGTGCTACAATATGATGAATAATGCACTCTGTCATATTTTTTCACAGGGTGCTTTCATTCTGAGGAACAGCATGACATAGCCAAATATTCATCTCTTTTTCTATGTGACTAGTGAAACAGTTGTGTTTAGATATGTGAGTGAGACAAATGAACCTCTTGCTCCCTGCAATGACAGCAGGGCTGCCGAGTTTTACAAGAGCCCATACAGTTTCTATGACAGCAATGAATTTTAAAAATACCAAACATGTGGTGTTTAAAATAAATAAGTAAATAAAAATCCACCCTGTCTAATCTGCATGCAAACATGCTTGCTGCGTGATTGGTTGCGAGGTAATTGGTAGCTTCCATTTGACGGCGTGCTGATTGATCCGCCTTGACATTTTCAATGATGTCGCACCGGCTTGTCAGCCGCTCAGGGTTCTGCTTGAAAAATCACAACCAATCATGGCAACTTATGCAAAGAGCTCTTAGGAATGTGAAGACCTGAAACTGTCGGGGAGGCAGCTCGGGATCAGTTGAATCCCAATTATTAAAACTTTGAAATAGTCTTCCTCTGAGTCTACACTTGAGGCATGACTACATTGATTTTCTGAAAAAAGCTCACTGATGGAAGCAGTACACTTGCAGTTCTCACTCTCACCCTTATAGTGCTTTTAGATCACAGCTAAGGGTGAGTGGTTAAACGGGTGATTAAGCAGAGGCTGATTGTCCTCTCCCTTTTGAAATATGTAGAGAGAAGCTATATGCAGTATCAGCTCCTATAACAGCATTGTCATCAACATCTATTTTATCATTAGGACAAAACTGCCCTTACGCTGCACTTTACTCTTCACACTGAAATTGGCAAGCGAATAACCATATTTCTAAAAATCTCGAACTATACCTATGTAATATTTTTTGACAAATTTGACAAATTTGAGTAATAAAAAAAGGGGGTAAATAGGGGATTGAGGGTTGGGTAGCTGCCAGGTAGGCTGTGGAAAGATTAGACCAATACTCAGGTTGAAGTCCGATGCTGCTATAACGGGAATCGTGTGATATTGCTAAAGTCTGCTAGTCAGATTGCCATGGGTTTGACAGAAGTCAGAAAGAAATATTGAGCAGCAGGATCATGAGAAGTAATGCTGCAGTTCAGAGTCTGTTAGTGTGATGTTATACAAAACAGTCTAACCCTCTACATTTTCACACACAAGAGCCACCAAGAAAACACTGTTTGTATTGGCTGACAGTGTGAATTTCAACTCGCACTTGAAAAGGAAACTCATTCTTGAATCCGACAGTCACATGGGCTTGAATTGAGGTGAAAGGAAGAGGGCGAGAATATTCACAGAGACTGGTGAAAGCGTGGCTTGCTAAGACTAATAGGGTGTACAAGATGTCTAGTCAGGCAAAGTAAGTGAAAACACCTGCATGGGTGAATCATGTCAAAAACTCAACAACTCAAAAGCTTGGTCATGGTTTCATCTGATTCATCCTCTACTAAAACTAAACCTAGTTTCTGTGTATTACCAACATTTCCTGTGGCTCCAGACCTTGCTATTCCTTACCTACCCACCAACTGTTCTCAGTGTGTTCCTAGCCCCAACTCATCTCCTGATCTGTAACCTGCGGCACACCAGCTCCCCATTAGTCATCAGCCCCAGAATATATGTGTATGTATGTATATATATATATATATATATATATATATATATATTCCCCAAGCCAAGACAGGCCACTTGCTCTGAACATTATGTCTTGGTCCTATATTATATTACTGTTTCTTGAAGCTTCTGACGTATGTGAAATTGGAATTTCTTCTTGTTTATCAATGAATTACCCTCAGTGTTGTTGTTAAGCGTCAGAGCAAAATAATTTATCTAGAAAACTGCATTGTTTGTTTGGCACCAAGGTCAAACTTGATGTTGCCATTTTAGGTGTTTGAGGAAATTTCCATTATTAAACCTCTATATTACTTTGACCAGAGGCCATCTTCTCTACATTTGGCCAGTCAATAAGAAAACTATACCACTAAACAAACCCATGAATTTAATATACTGCATTGACGATAGTTGTTTTTTTTTCACCAGTTTAAAATGCTGTAAGATGGATTTATTTTTTAACTCAATCCGCACACAATGCAGTCAGTTTCCATCTGAAGAAGAGTGTTGAGTCTTGACAGATTGTGAATGTGTTGCATGTGTGACTGTGAAAATGGGTGTTTCTGTTACCTCAGTCTCTCTGCAGAATAGAAACGAAATAGCCCAACTACTTTAATATCTGTTTGCTGTTGAATGTTGAATCTCTGACTTTGTATTTCTTTATGACAGAGGAAGTTTCGGTAAGCAGGGGAAAGGCCCTCACTGCAGAGGCTACAGAGTTAGAGCTGTCCTGGGCCACAGGGAGTGGATTGCCTATTTGTTGCATCAGTGGTTTAGCAGTCGCAGAGGTGGGTAGGGGGAGGGGATGCAGGGCCCTGGGGGAAGCCACAGTCTCCAAACTTTTTGGGAACAATTATTATTGGATTTTTTACAAAGTGGCTCTGTGGACATGCGAGACAGACGTGGAGACAAACAGACAGCCAGATGGAAATCATGTGCATTGGCTGAGAAAAAAAAACATAAAGGGCATGAATTTAAATGAATCATTAAAGTTGTAATCCTTAATATTTCAGTCCTGGTGGAACTGATGACACCCATAGTGGTAGTAACAGCAAGTGCAGTTTAATACAGTAAAACCATGTTAAGAAGCTACAACGACTGTCTTATTTTGTAGATGCATTTTTGATAATGGATCACAGTCGGTGTTAACTGTGGTGACAAACATATTGCATGTCCTGTGGCTGCTTCACACTAAAATCCACCAGTTGAATGCTTTTAATGTGAAGCAAACCTGGCCTATTCCATTTGCATTACCAGTAACTTAATACAGTCTTCACAAATCAAGACAACAGTTAACAGTTAACTGTTACCAATGAGATAAAATTGCAGATCATTACATGCATGCGTCGTTTTCCTGTGAATCCGTCGTGCTTAGGTAGGTAATCGGAATACAGCGCAGAAATGGCGGACCGCACCACTGCTAATAAAAGTGACTATATAGAGAGATCCTTACTGACTGCAAACACACACTGAATGGCTGATGCAGAAAAAATGCCAACCATTAGTAGTGTTTTTTGAGAAATGTGTTTCAAACAAGCCGATGTGGCTTCTTGGCGTAAATGTATAATGTGATACTTCCTGATGGTTTATCAAGTCTTCGGAGGGAATAAAGTTACTTATATATAAAAATGCCACGATTCATTTATTTTCACAATGTTATCTCAGCAAGTATGTTACCCTATTAAGAGCCTTTTTAGAAGCAGTATAAATTCGCGAACCCGAGATACATTGATATCCAGAAAACTGATGAGCTACTAATGCCTGAGGAGCACTGGCCGCAGGTACAGGCAGCTCACTTTTCTGGCCAGCAGCCAGCTCTCATCCAGGCTGCAGCCACAGAAAATCTAATACAGATGACTTCATCATTTTTGCCTAGTGACCTTTCTGGCATCCCTTCCTTCTCCAGTCCTCCCTCTCCTCCTCCCCTCTCCCTCCTTCTCCACACACACATACACACTCCTCCAATACAACCTTCCCATAGTCTTTGATGCTCTTTAAAAGCACACCCTGCCAGTGTCTCTCTCGCTGTATTTCTCTCTCACCTTATCTCCCCTTCCACCACACCACCTCCTGTCCTACCCGCCACACTCCCTCCCCCTTACCCTCCCAAGGGCATTATTCATTGCGAGGGTGAACGCAGCTTCAAGGTTAAGTTCCAGTGTGTGGGCTATGGAAAACTCTGCTGAGTTGCCCCCGGTGCCGCCACTGTCGCTGCACTTGTTTGGCAGCACACTGATCACATCTCATCCCACAACCAGTGGGTCCTTGGCTCCCGCCGCTGCAGGCGAACATAAGCGCAGGTAATCAATTGGTTTCAATATGGCTTTGCTGGCGACTGAGAATAAAACTCAATTTTATTTTACAAGATTGTGCATTTATTAGGTGAACAGATATTGATGGCAATATTGGCAGGCTGCTCCTCTGCAATACACACACACACAGGCCAGATTTGGATTAACAGCTAAGACTGTAATTCAACTGTAGATGGATCAGTGTTTTTATAAGGACATTACCACTGTCCTGGATCCAGCCAGGTGAGGAGAGGGCTGTTTACTCATAGTTTGATTGTTGTCAGATTATTGCTGGCTAATACAGGCTTCATTTTATCATCTGACATTTTTGCTTCCGTCCTTTTGGTCATATTTTATCATCGATATGAGCCAGACCTCCCTTTTTTTGGCTTTCTAAACCCTAGGCTATTACATTACTCCTTCCTTGGGCTCTTGGAGGTACTTAGGCAGTTGCTATGGGGTACTTGGAAAGACTTTGGAGTGGCTCAACTAATTTGTGTGTATATATACCAATTACTGAGTCAGCTGTAACACGTGAACACTATGTTGCGATTAAGAGTGTGTGAAAAGTAGCAAGTAAGCATGTTACATGTTATATGTTTGTAAAAGTTTAGTAAAAGTAATTGATAAATGGTTGCAATTAAAAGCTTAACATAATGGATAAGTGGTTGAAACACAGTGCTTTGAGGGATGGATAAAGAGTTAAGATAGAAGGTAAAAAGCATTATTAAAAAAATTGTGAAATAGCTGAAAGTAGTGGGTAAAATTGTTCAAGGCGCTATAAGTATTGACTGCATTATTGCAATGCGTGGTTTCGGCCACTCCAAGTCGTAAACACTGACAGTTGAGTTGTTCTAAAAAAAAAATAAAAAAAATTTGTTTAAAAAATAATTTCAAATATAAAAAAATACAAAAAAACAAATTGGGAATGCAAGAGGAGGTATGAATTAATACTTTAGTTCATCTGAAAAGGCTGTGTCAGACAAAAAAACTGGTTTTCTGACGCCATGCTGTCCATTGCTGTGTTCAATCAAGTTACACAATAAATGTCATGTTTTCTTTCTGGGGTGTCAGACCCTTGCAGCTCTCTCTCTGTGTGTGTGTGTGTGTGTGTGTGTGTGTGTGTGTGTGTGTGTGTGTGCGCGCGCCGTGCCCATTCGCGAGTTAATGCAATTACAGAGGATCAGGTGTTTTTCTTTCTTCACTATTTGATTAAGCACCACTGCACTGGCTGACTAATCAAACCATACATGACAAACACGCACACATACTAAACATACACCTGGTGAGCAATCAGTATTAGTTTAGGTGAAGCCTCCTTCTATCCACTCTATCCCTCCTGCCCTTTTCTTAAACGCACACACGCACAACATAGATGAAAGCATCTCTCATCTTCTCTTCTTGACTTCACCCAAAAACGAATTCATGCGTAATTGTTTAAAATTTCCCAGTGCAGCCTGCAACTCTCCTTGCTCTCCTTTGTTCACCAGTTCTTTGCTTCCCAATTTCTCTTTTGCTCTCTCTCACACACACACACACTCTCCTCTGCAGCCGTGGGGAAGAGGTCAGGTGGTTTCAAGGTGTTTGGGAGCAAATCATACATGTTTACTGGCCCCACCGCACTAGGTCTAAGGCTTTGCTTACAGGTCCTGAGGCTGCTGTCCACTTCGGGGAGGTAGCTATGGAGAGATTTAGTGGGATCACCAGAGGGAGAGGACAACATTTTGGAGCCTCTGACAAAGTGGAGCTATGCGTGACCGTCTACACCAATTATTTAAGGAAAAAAACATGCAAAGAAATGCACAGAAATGCACACCTCCTACACAGTAGGTGCTTTTGGTCATTCTGCACAGTTCATACTCATAATACCAGGAAATAGACACATTACCTGGTTTAATTATCTTTAATCTTTACCGCAGGGTACTTTCAATATAATTTCTTTATTAGTCTTGCATTTTCAAAGCAGAATTACTTCTGAGAAATACCTGCAGTGTGAGGACTGACTGAAATATTCTATAAATGCACCTTTGCGCAATTCTACCTGAGCACAAATGTCGCCAATTTGTTTTTTGATATGTAAATATGTCAGCTTGTTATCCCGAAGAGCTCAACTCTTATCAAACAGCCATTTGTGTTTGACTGAGATATGTGCAGATCAATTTTACTTGGGTTCATAGTCGGCACTGGGAAACAACCTTGAGACCAATGCCCCCAACGAAGGCTACATAGTCAGCTAAAGACACAAAGACTTGAGTTATTACTTTCATATGTGGGAGGAGGAAGAGGAGGAGGAGGTGAAAGTGGAAGTGAGTTACAGACTTGAACTCTCCTCCTGTCCCTGCTCATTTCCATCTCCAAATTACCCAGCCTGGTCTCAGCACGCAATAACTGTAAATCACAGGATGAGAAGAAATGATTTTGCTATTTTCAAAGGGCAAGAAGCCACAGTGGTGACTAACAAGATATGGGATCAAAGAGAACCAAAAGACTAATTAGAAAACATCAATAATGAGTTGTGGGGGTCTCAGGTTCATGGCCACCCATCCAGAGGTTGATAAATGAAGGGAAACTCATCCCACTGACATCCCATTGACACTGATGGTCATTGTCTCTAAATCTGCAATGAGACTTCTTATTCATAAGCTCTCTCTCTTTGACAAATGGAAACAGATGATCTGAATTACATTTACAATCTCCATCATCCCGCAGATTGGACAGGGTTCTTTACAGTCGTCTCCAGGAGGGGCTCAGTCAGTAAGCAGCCCCATTTGATGCCAAGAGTTGTTTTTTCAAGACATCAAACCTGATTTCCCGTGTCAAGAGCTGTTGTCATAGCAACACATTGACTTGGCGACAGAGTTGCCAAGTCGACTTATTATTAGCGACCTTGGGCTTTATTTTCTGTAAGGTCGCTTAGAAACATTGGTAGTCGCAGGTTGCGTTTTTTCTGTCCTTCTTTTTAAAGTGTAGTTGCTTATTTGAGCTTGCTGCCTATAGGTCTCCTGTCTTTCTCAACAAAAACTGTCTAATAAAGTGAAAATGCCTAGTTTGTCCTGTTGCAGGATCCATCCACGTCCCCTCCCCTTCCCCCATCGTTCAGGTGAGTTAGTTAGACAGTGAGTGAGAACAATTAAAATCGCACGATTGATGGAGTTTCTTTAGTCACATCATTAACAATGCCAGGGACTATGTCGGCAAAATGCAGAAAAAAATACAACAAAGAGTAGGAGACAGATAGTGGATTAACCTCAACTTGGGGACGATTCAATGGCAGCATGCAGGTTCTGTAAGTGTGAAATATATGCGCATCATGCAGATCTTGTTCAACATGCCAGCACTGATAAACATAGAGGAAATGCAGCATCATTCTCATGAATGAGGCTTACGGACATTTGATTCACTGATATAATCACTTGGCTAGTTCGTTATATGCAACTTCTTTACTTTTATTTTCATTCATTCATTTATTCATTCCTCGGTTTTTTGTTGGAAGGAATAAGAAAAATGTAAAAATTACAAGTAACAGTGTTTTTTGAATGGTTGCTTATGACAAGCAGAGTAAATCTATACATAAACTATATATATATAAATTGGTCAAGTGGCCTCCCTCCCACACACTGTGGTAGGTAAGTGAATTGAACATCCTGTTATGCATATGCACTGCCTTTTATATACACGTTGCTTTGGATTGGGTAGCACCTCTGACACACCCACCAAACGAGAGAAAACATACCTCAAAGCCTGCTGAATACGCTTACACACCATTTAGAGGAAACGAGTAGGTCAAGCCAGTTTCCGGCTTGACCTACTGGCAATATGGCGAACACCGTTTTCAGATTGAACGTGCCCGAGGCTGCTTGTTTCTCTCGCGAGATCTGGCAACACTGCTGGCTGACTGAGTGAATAAGGCAATGTGACAGTGGAGACTTATGATTCAGTTCATTATATTCCGCAGCTGACATTTCCCGGCACCTGAAATAGCACATTAGCTGAGGTTTTATTTTGTCAGGGAGCAAATGTTTCTGACTGACGCACATTCTCCTGGGTTCTTTGGCTGAGAGGGAGAAGTGACTCATCAAATGGATTTTCATATTGTCATTATTCCTGTTGATTTATGCATAAGACAAAAGATTTGCTCCTCAGTTTGCATACTAGTCAGGGAAATGGAAATAAATTGGATATGCAACTGAGTAAACTTTGTTTCACCCCCTTTTCTTTCTCTGTGTACACCAGTCTTACATTATGGATTAGAATAATTTAAAACTAACATCTAAAATAATGAGGAGTGAAGTTAGATCAGTGTGTTGCTATGATGCCATGTTTTTTTTTTTTTTTTTTTTTACAAAAACTTTAACATATTCACAGTTACAGTTACGGTTCGATCAATATAATATCTTAAATGGTGGGATTCTGTGAACTCAAACAGACCAACTTTCTCCTATCATAAGCAGTGTCACGTGCAGTTATTTAAAATACTTAATTGTCCCTGTGTAGCTCGTATAACTAAGAACACCAAGTAGGCTAACAGTGCTGTGTTAAATTTTTTGTATGGGCTGTTTTTATGTTTTAAGTTCATCTTTGTAAGACTATGAACGCTGGCTTAAAATAAAATCCCATGCACTTTAGATCAAATCGTTTCTTTGGCTGATACATGACTTTACTGTACCGGGCTTTATTTACCGTAAGAGAATGAGACCTTCGCCTAATCTGAAATTAGTTTTTATTTTAAGCATTTTATTATTTGTCTTCATATAATGGCTCAGTTTTTGCGTCAAGCAAGTCTCCGCCGCATCACCATGGTAACTCTGCTCCCAGTGGTGATCAAAGGTTTGTATTTTGGCACAACTTCTCAAAATATCTCATTTTAAAATGTTAAGCACAATATTTCTGTAGGCCTCAGCTTGACACTAACAATGGTTGGATGCAAACTTGAAGTTCAAACACTCCGAATAGACCAGACAATATTTTCAGGCAGAATAAATCTTTTATCTGCTCATTTTTGTTTGAGTTTTTAATGTTTATTCTTCCAACCTGGTTACATGAAGCACAGTGTACCATACTTAAATGTTTAATGTATTTACCACAATAATCAGTTGTCTGTTTGATTAGCAGTTGTTAGACCATCACTCTATTATAGATGTAGTTAGTATACAATAGACTGATGCTCAAGTGGCATTGATACTATCGCTTATTAGTACAATATATCTGGTTTAAAGTGTTCTATGAATTACCTCTGTATAATTGTCTAATGAGTTTTGATAATAACTATTGACTCTATTTTCTACAGCAGATGTGAGCTACTGACTATTAGCATATTTTATTTCTCCTTCGGGCTGCTTTTGAAGTGCAAGCTATTGTCAACCATAAAGTATTCTTCACTGGGAATTATACCTGTGAATAAACCGTTCCAAATTAAAGCAGATCACTGAGTGTGTTACTTGTGACATTGCCAGTTGCTGAAGATTTTTTTTTTTTTAATGTCTATATATATATATTTTAAGTTGCTATGTTTGTTTTGGCTGGTTTGTTCAAGCAGTTTCTTGAATAGATCCATTATTTCAGCTATTTTTTCAACAGCACACAGTATTCTTGAGAAATTCTTTTACCTTTCATCTTTAAGACTGACACAATGCTGACCCTGGTACTTGCTGCTCTGTTTATTAGCCTCCAGTTATTAAAATCTGGAGCCGCAAAAATAAATTTTCATGAAAACAATATATCTGTCTTGAGTTTTTCTGCATATTTTTAAAGGATGTGGCGAAATCAGCACATACCATTGCATTGCGTAGCATTAAATTTGACGCCTAGATCCAACTAGTAGTATACAGTATAAACATAATTTCTTGGAGTTAGGGTTGCTGTATCCACTCCTAGCTTTCATGGTTCCTTCTTTGGTGTATCTTTGGTTATTTTTGCATAAAGATTTTTCATTATTATTAGCATTATTATTATTACATAACCGTTTCCTCACTTGTCGATTAAGTTTCAAATAAGTAAACAGCATTTTCTTTGAATCCAATGCCACATTGACATTCCCAGTTTTAAATTAGTACATCTATAAATTTATCTACTGTAAAGTGTGGCTAGGCAGAGGCTATTGTGGCCTCGAGTGACCATAACTAGATAATGATTACTGTACCAAAGATTCAGTGAAATGATTCAAAAGCACAGCAAATTTTAACATAAGTTTGCTGACATTAGATAAATTAGCCACCATAAGCCACTAGTCATACCTACAATTCGTAGTTCCAGAAAGAATACATTAACTTGCTTACCCCAATTAAAGATTCTTGAAAATTTGCCATAACTGCTTTTTAGGCCAATTGGGGGCAGAGAAAACAAACTGTAAACACAAGATTGACGTTTTGTCGCCTTCTAAGTTGATATGGCTAACATGTTAGCAAACAGTTATAATTTTTTTATTTTTTTTTTACTTTTTTACAAACCAGCAGATATTGAGCTACATTAGCATTCATTTGGAGTCATACTTCTGGCTACATGACAATTTTATTTTCTCTGTTTTGGTCTCTAATAACTCCAGAGGGAAATATTCAAATCTTTGGCAGCTTCGTTGTGTTCACTAGCTAGTTCACTACCTAGCACTAGCTAACTTTGTTTGCTGTTTGGTGCGTACCTTGGGATTCTCAGAACTTTTTTCACTTAAAACAATTGCCATCTGATGGCATCATCTGTTGCTCGCCTGTTAATATAAAATATATTGCAGTTTTAACTTATCATTTTAATGTGTACAATTCAACCTTATGTGTCTCATTATTTGGTGGTAGACTTTTGAAAAAAAACCTTTTCCCAACTCGTGAACCTGTATGACAATTTCTTTTCGTTAGATTTTAAAGAAATTTCAATCCGCGTGCACTTTTTCAACCTTGGCTTTGTTAGGATTTCTCCTGCCATATCTGTTATTGTGTGCACTGGAGAGTTTCATATGATGTCTTTCCCTTGTCCCAGGTTGACTGAGTGTGCCTTGTGTTGTCTACCCCATTTAGTATGTCGCCATTTCTACATTTATTTTAGAAGTAAACAGTACTGATCTGATTATTTACCCCTTCTGAGTAGATTCTTTTTCTGAGCGTAAATGTCATCAAACTTTCTAATTCTATGCTCTGTTTCAGACACTAATTCATCTTGCGCTTCCTGGATTTTCTTCAACACTGTTTGAGGGTTCAATTTCATGTTCATAACTATATTGCCTGGAAATACTCTTTGATGTATTTTGGACAAAGACCCATCCCTTTGCTACTCTGCTTCCTCATTTTTTTTGGCTCAAGTAGAGTTTGGTAAAAAAAAACAAAAAAAAAACTACTTAACCTTACCTTTTTACATGGTCTGGTCTCTGGTCCTGATGAATCAATACAGTGACATTGTGGGTAGGTTTTTGCCTCAATGTACAGCTGCAACTTACCAAGTGAAATAGATCTGAAATAATTCTGGTAGTTTCAAGTCTTCTGCAAGCTTTTGTATGTTTCCATCTCTTTTTTTCACCTGTTCTCTACAGCGGAGTGTCTGTGAAAGAACAACAGAATAATGAGGAGGAATTTGACTGTGAAATAAATAAGTGGACTCCATCATCCTTCTTGATTGCATGAGAATAGCAAAACCCAGCGCGTAAGATGACATCATTGACATCAAGCCAGACACTGGACAATACCAAAGATATCTATCCAGGCAATCGGTAAACCATTATAGATCTTGTAACTGATGAGTCTGTGAGCCAAGACATGGAAAACAAAACTAGAAACACATCCAGAATAAACAGGAAATTAGCTTACATAAGGCTGTGTTTATGTCATACTGAAAAAATTGAGTAAATCATCAGAGTTGTGGTTTATTGCTTTTAGCAGAGCTGTTGTGGATTTTTTTTTACCACTTAACTAGATTTAATAATGTCAGATGTTGTATACCAAGATCTTGAAAATGCTCACTATAAACATGTCATTCTTCGAGCCCTAACACAAAGACAGTGCCAAGTTGAAACTGTTTGAATAGAGAGACAGAGAAATTGTGCATGTGCAAAGTCAAGAGAAAGGTAGTCCCAGCAACCGAGGCTTTCTGAAGATCGCTGGAGCGGGTCTCTGACAGAAAACAACAAAGCAGTACTCAAGAAGCTAGTGAGACACATCCTGAGACCACTCCGGGCTGGACATAATGTACATTTCGCAAACCTTTTAAATACTCCTACAGAGAACATGGATATTTTGACAGCGAGAATAAGCATCTATGAGACAAGTACTAAAGAGAGCAAGTATAGTATAGCAGGAGTGAGTTCTCTCTGCACTGGTCCTTTAAATGAACAACAGCAAACAGGACTGAGTCAGCAGAAACATTTTTAGGCACCTGAACATCATTAACAGAAGAATATGAACAGAACTGAAGAATATAACCAAACACTCATGCCTGAAGCTTATTTTAGTCCACCATCTCTGAGCTGCTGGGAGAGACTGTCCCAGGAAAAACAGCATCAGTTATTTACAGAATTATGACTCTTGTCTATTCGGAGGTAAGGAGGAAATGGAGTGACATTGTTACAGATTCACAAGGTCTGCAGAGCAAGGAGGTCAGGGTGGTTGGATGACATGAAATGTGTTGCCTTGGTTTCCCATAAGCATTGGGGGTGTGAAGTACATAACTGGAGTTATTTTAGCCACAACATTAAAAAAGTGCTTAGGGCATTACATCACAAGCAATTTAACCCAATTATCTATTCCTTATTTGGAAGGGAAAACAAAGTGGAATGAAGCTGGGGAGCAAATTCTTATCACAACATTTGGGAATAGTGTTCATTCATTCTTTGAATTATTCTCGGTGTCATTTCTTTCACTGTTTCTAGGAGCATGTTTCCACTGTGCACAAGCAAAGGCTTTGTTTTCACAAAGTCTGAATTGATAACTGGGAAGCTGTAAAGTATGATATGAGGTTATCTGGTCCATCTGCTTGCAGAGTGTTGTGCCTCAAGCTGTAAATCTACGTGAACGTGTAGAGCAAGACAACAGGCATACTAAAGAGACAAAACCTCCAATGCGGTGAGTGTCCCTGTTTCAGGTTTTGCTGTTTAGGGAACAATTTTTTTTTTTCTTCTCTCTTCCCTTTCAGTCCATCACTTCACTTGACAGAGAGGCGTCCATACCCAACAACAGTATTTAATTTAAACAAATAATAATAATCATCATAACAATCATCGTGAGAGTATCCTAATGTCTTTAAAAGGCTTTCATACCACTTACTGTACATTGCCATGCACCCTTATGTATGCAGTAATCTGGCATGTCATTTACAGAAATATTATACTGACTTTGACACTGCAGGACAGATGTATTTTTGCTAAGCAACAAAGAAGGGAACATCAGGGTAACCTTGGTTCAATGTACGAGGGAGCTTCTGTATTTTCAAATGTAATTTGAATTCTGTGGTGACTGGCACTACAACATATTACTGGTGTACAATTCAAAATAAGTTCATCCCCCCCATTGCAGTGTCTTGCATTTCCACTTGACTGTCATACATCAGGTGTAACAATATCGTGCGTGTATGACTCACTGGAGATGTCGTTGTCATCCGGGGTTAGGGTTAGGAATGACGACAGAATTGCCCTCTGATCAGATGCTTGCTTTGCCTGCGTGACAGTGAGAGACACAGACACAGAAAGAAATATGTGTTAGTGGATCGACTGAGCTTATATATTCAGCATAATACCAGGACTGCTTGGTTCAGAAGTTTGCAGTATCTGATCTGATCTACAGTATATTGCCATATTTTACACTCAACATGTAAACATCATTCACTCCTGGACATAAAATCTAGCTTCACAAACTTATATTTGTATATACCTCTCTGTATATACATTTCTATCTCTACAAATTAATGTAGATGATGATGGTAAAAAAAAGTAAAAGATGAAATAATACATGACCATAAAGAAGTTTACTATGGGACATTAAAAGTCATACGCAGTTGGGTTTTACTGCATACTTCTAAATAGAAAAAGGAGTCATGTATGCATCTGAGTGCTAAGTACTGAACTGTTGAAGCTTGGTCTCCTGAACTGTACTATGTAAAAGACTGTTACAAAAGGAATATTAAAGGAATAGTTTGGCATTTGGGGAAATACACTTATTCACTTTAGAATAGTTTATACTTTCGGCAATAAGCAAAGACGTTGTCAGAAAAAACAACCAGATTTATTTTTGTTAGCGTTGCCTAGTGGGAGTGCAAGTAAAGGAGACGGGCAAACCATACTGCAGATACAAAAACACTGGATGACTCATTTTCAATTTTATCAAGGAAAAAACCTGATAGAAGAGAATATGTCTAGGGATTTTAAGTGGGTCTGTGGTTCTAATGAGGAAATTAATTTGTGAACAAAGACAGTGACTTCCTGCACACAATAACACTGTGAGGCAGCCAAGAGACATGTTGACTGGGACTGCCAAAAATGGAAGGTGACAGACAAAGAAACTGGGTTTGCCCAGAACAGGGGCTGTCAGTTACCTCTGTTGCTCTGTGAAACCCGCATCTGATAGCAGGAGCCAACAGTTGTGTTTGGTCTTGTAACAGGGCTGAATAACACCACTGTCCAGAGCTGTTATACCAAGCAAACCATTTTATGAAAGGAAAAACACCTTCAATGGTAGCTCTAAGGTGTTAAAAAAGTGTTGAGAAAAGTGGCATGCAAGGCTATGGATCTGGCTAAATCCTGCTGTTTTCTGTCTGTCACCTACTGTATATGTAGTGTCAATCCTGCATTGTGCAACTGCCTTGCAATGTTATAGAACGTTTTATTTTATCAAATTCAATGTGCGCCAGTGGCACTTGGACGTAAAAGTAATTGCTTTAGTTCATTCAAAGCCAGCATGTGTATTTAATATCACTTTTTTCCAACCGAACCTCACCCTCTTCAAACCAGTGTAAAAAGCAAGACAAAAGCACAAATACAGAAATCTAGCATGTAAAAAAAACAAAATGTTTTCTAAATTTGGCAGATTATTTTTGTGTTCATGTGGGATCCCATTTCTCATAGTAAGACACAGATCTAGAAAATATGTTTTTTAACATTCTTGCATATAGAAATGACAAACAGTCACTGCGCATTTTGGTAGAACTCTGGCACATTCAAAATCTCCATATGTCTTTTATAAGACAGTAACGATGTTGCTATGAGCCAGATTTACACTAGCGGTATCTTGCACTTACAACACAATCAGTTCAAGTCACACATACTGTCAAATATCCACACACACACACTTACACACAAAGCCTGAGAAAAGGATGCTTAATATATCAGGTATCAAATGCAGTGAGGTTGTATGTGATTAACATGCTTGTCTCAGCATGTTTAATCTCTTACAGATGACAGGTTGCCTTTATTCTCATTTATGTTCTACTTTATAACCATATGCGGGACCTGTAGGCACATTGTGTCAATTAAACCAGCATGTTAAAATTCTACTTTCCAGTACAACATATAAAAATGTATCGTTACTTCATGGAGTGTCATTGAATCCCTTTCTACACATTCTGGTACTGACACATAAAAAGTAGATCTACAGACACTCACAATACAAGTACTTAGAGTGAAAAGTGAAATGTTTCCTATTATTAAATCCAGCTTCCTGTCACCAGAGAGGTGAACAAGGAGGTGCAGTAAACACTCGAGGGGTGACAGTGCTGATGGAAAGGAAAACAGCTGCCTATAAATAACACCAGCGCATTCACCAGCCCCTGTAAAAAAATGATGATGGAATACAGTTGAACCCTGAATGCCTAGTAAAAGGAGTGACAGATATATGGTGTACAGTTGACTGTCAATAATTGGCTTCTTCTTAGCTTGTGCTCCCCTGTTCATTTTTTGCTGGAGAAAGTGATAAAGATACGATTGCCTGTTAGAGAGAGGGAGAATGATGTTCCATTCGGTGGTATGTGCATCACACAGCTGCACCACTTAGTGTTTTTTATTGGAATAGTAACCAGTAAGTATATGTCTGGTGATTTGCAGGTGAACAGACATCTTCTCATTTAGGTTTCAGCTGTATCATTCTTAAATTAAACCTCTTGTATGTTCATGGATAAAAAATATTGTTAAGAGTTATATGCATCCTAATTGTCCAAAGACATATATTCTGTCAAATGTAGCCCCTTTTTAATCAGTATGCCCTGACATCTCCTAAAGTTGCAAATTAAGATACAGTTAATTCAAAAACTATTCAAGACCTTTTTCCTTTTTTCATATTTCGTTATGTTGCAGCCTTATGATATACTCGAAACTAAGAAAATTCGAAAAATGAAAACAGAATTTTGTTGTAAATTTATTAAAAAGGAAAAACTGAAATACCACACTGACTTAAGTATTCACACCCCTTCCTTTGACATTTGAAATTTAGTTCAGGTGCCTCCAATTTCTCTTGATCATCTTTGAGATGTTTCTACACCTTGACTGAAGTCCACCTGTGGTAAATTCAACTGATTGGACATCATTTGAAGAGGCACCCATCTCTCTATATAAGGTCTCACAGCTGACAATGCATATCAGAGCAAGTCATCAGGTTGAAGGAACTGCCTGCAGAGCTCAGAGACAGGACTGTGTTGAGGCACAGGTCTGGGGAAGGCTACAAAAGACTTTCTGCTAAAGGTTCCCAAGAGCACAGTAGCCTACATGATTCTTCAATGGAAGAAGTGTAGAACAACCAGGACTCTTCCTAGAGCTGGCCGCCAAACTGAGAAATCGGGGAGAAGGGCCTTGGTAAGAGAGGTGACCAAGAACCCGATGGTCACTGGTTGAGCTCCAGAGATCCTGTGTGGACATGGTAGACACTTCTAGAGGGACTACCATCACTGCAGAACTCCACCAAACATGGTTTCATGCTTTCATCTCCTCCTTGAAATAAACATGACAAACCGCTTGGAGTTTGCAAAAGAAAAAAAGCACCTAAAGGACTCTCAGACTGTGAAAAACAAGATTCTCTGGTCTGATAAACCCAAGATTGAACTGTTTGGCCTCAATTCTAAGTGTAATGTCTGGAGGAAGCCAGGCATCCCCTGCAAAAAACCATCCCAGCGGTGAGGCATGGTGGTGGTGGCAGCATCATGCTGTGGGGGTGTTTTTTTTCAGCTGCAGGGACAGGGAAGACTGGTCGGGGTTGAGGAAAATCTGAAAAGAGCAAAGTACAGAGAGATCCTTAATGAAAACCTGGTCCTGAGTGCTCAGGAGCTCAGACTGGGCTGAATGTTCACTTTCCAACAGAACGATGACCCTAAGCACAGATCCAAGACAGCACAGGAGTGGCTTAGGGACAACTCTGTGAATGTCCTTGAACTCTGAAAATGGCTGTCCACTGACGGTCCCCATCCAACCTGATAGAGCTTGAGAGGATCTGCAGAGAAGAATGGCAGAAAATCCCTAAATCCAGCTGTGCAAAGCTCCTTGCATCATACCGAAGAAGACTTGAGGCTGTAATCGCTGGCAAAGATGCTTCAACTAAGTACTGAGTAAAGGGTCTGAATAATTATGTCAATGCAATAATTCAGATTTCATTTTAAATAAAATTTACACATTACTAAAATTCTATTTTTGATTTGTCATATGGGGTATTGAGTGTAGATTGATGAGGGGAAAAAAATGAATTTAAATGATTTTAGCATATGGCTGCAATATAACAAAATGTGAAAAAAAAAAAAATGAAGGGGTCTGAATACTTGCCTGAATGCACTGTAAATAAGATTTGGTACCAGTAAAAAATAGGATTATATATGTAGCACTCCAAACATAATTGACAGCACTGGAGTAATAGACATTTCTGCTCCATACATATTTGACCTTTGTCTATTTTCCGGTTTTAACTCCTCAGATTGTTTATACAAATAAGAAAAATACAATGCCTAAATGTGCAAAAAAAAAAAAGTTCAAATATCAATATGTTGACTAGTGCGTTAGAGCTGCTGTTAGTGGAATTTTTTTTCCAATTTTTCCCACTTTCCAGTCTTTATAAGCTAATCATTTGCTGGCTGTAGCTTCATATTTATCTTACAGACATGAGTTGTATCAATACTCTTATATAACTCTCGGCAAGAAATCAAATAAGTATAAGTTTCCAAAATGTTGAACTATTCCTTGAAAGAGTAGCAGACCAAAAAGGTTTTTAAACCACTACTAAATGATCATTTTATGTACATAGTTAGCATCCAGTAATCATAATTCAGGATGTCAAGATTTGTCCATTTATCTCTTTATGTTCCTCTGGTGGTTGGGATGTAAACCTCTGCACCATGTATATATATAGACAGAGTCAGTCTTCCTTTGTTGGGGGAGTGACTGTGTGTGTGTGTGTGTGTGGGGGGGGGGCTGCCGGAGCAGTCATCCTTGCACTGAGCGACCTTGTTTAATTCAGCATTCACATACATCGCGGTGCTCTCACACACTCACAGTTGCACAGAGCCAGGGGCACGAGGCACGCAGACATACAGTCATGCGTACACATTGCTTATAGTCATGCACATAGATGCACAGCATGGGCATGCAAACACACACAAGTGTGTTCACCCTGAGGCCGAGGAAATATTTTATCATTGGTGCTTATCAACAGAAATAAACTACAGACAAGGAAAGTGACTGTGTGTGCTGCTTATGCTTGCTGGTCTACAGAGGAATTTTATTCTGTTCCATGATTATGTCCCTGTGCTGCATATATATTACCACTGCATAGAGCATATATCACCCCATATGCATGTGCTCTTCACCTCACTCAGGCAAAGACTAGAGGAAATCAATATATCATTCTGATCATTTCTTACTAGAATGATCTTTCATATGATAATGTGTAAAATACCCCCCCCCCGTTTACCTTGCACTGCCTTGCCTGCTACAATAAAAGCAATAAAAGAAAAAAACCACTACTGTGAAGCTGAGCTAATTAAATTGAAAGAGCAGTGTGTGTCGATAATGAGAGTAATGAAAGATCCAGCAGTTGATATAGGAGGAGATGGGCAAACATCTTGAAAAGCTTCCTTTATGGAACCGGCCAATCCAACTGGTGAGTTCCTACGGTGATGAGCAGAGCCGACCAATCAACTTGCTCATTCTGAGCCTTGGCAACAACCTCCCTGCAAAGCAAAACAGTACTGTGATATGTGAGTGCGTGGACGGGGGGGTAGTCTTTGCATCTGTGTGTGTGAGAAGTGTGTATTTGTGCAGCCTTGCTCCAGAGTGAGTGTGTGGCTTGTAACATCTATAAAATCAGTCCCTTCTCTTCTATATTCAGGTATTGTGTGGGAGCTGGCATGTCACACAGACTCACGTCTGTTCTGATCAACTGTGTACATTGAAGACTAAGTGTGAGCCACTTTCATCACATGAGTGGCAGATTAATTGATGACCTCATGAATTCATTATTACAATCTCCTATAAACACAAGACACATGCCGACCTAATACATAAACAGGTGTGTGCCTGCATAAATAGGATCGAGCGGAAAATTTGTCCGAGATGGGTGAGGCTGATGTAGAGATAGAGGTCCCCTCTGGCAAAAGTGAAACCAATATAAATCCAGCATATGGCTGATGGGAACTTTTGGTTGTCTGAGTGGACCAAGATCAATGTCAGATGGATTATTTAATCTAGTCAGGACAGATATTTCTCTGTCTGTGGGGTCATTTTACTTCAATTTTGGTTGGCTCACACAATGAGTGAAAACCTGTTTTTTGAGTCGATAAGTTGAAAGCATAAGCACGGTGGCCATGTTCAAAGTAGATAGATAAGCTGTGAGGCTAGTACTGCAGGCCATAGCAGTGGTCATAAAAAAATCAGCATAGAGAGACACCAATCCATTTCAAACTTGAGTGAGCAGCTGTTGGCGGAACAAACAAATAAATCTGGCTGTTCTGAGGCAACAAGCACAGTTCATATCATAATCACTACTTCACAAGATATATGTTGGACCCCTTAATTACCCCTTCATTAACCTATGGAAAAAACACATGGCATCTGAGTATAAATGTACCTGAGTGAAAACTAACATTCCAAAGTCTAAAAAAGAGGAGAGTGTGAGAGAGGGGGGGGTGCATGCAACAAAAGTCTCTGGCTGGACTCAACTTGGGACATTGCAATGTCATAGTTAGAATCTTAGACCACTAGATGGTCAGGACACCCCAAAAATCTAAAAATCTTAAGTCAAAAATGATCCTAAATTGCCCTAAGCACCTACTGGTGTACTCTGAGACACAACTGACCTCATTAACAACAAACTTGAAATTCATGCATGACATAAAGACACAATATGGACACCTTCTGGTCATCCCTTTTTGTCTTCCTTTTGAAGGAATAGTTCAACATTTTGGAAATATTTGATTTCTTGCTGAGAGTGAAATGAGAAGATCAATTCCACCACTTTCATGCCTGTAGCCTACAGTAAACACAAAGCTAGAACAAGCCAGTTAGCTAGCAAGCTAGCTTTCCTTTTACTGGCTAGCTAACCACAAAAAAGGTGCGTGAAGAAACGGTCTGGCAAATGACCCCGTAAAACAAAAACGTGTCATTTTTACACTTTGGTTTTTAGGTTATCTTAGCTTAGCATAAAGACTTAAAACAGAAGCAAACAGAATCCACATAAATCCACCTACCAGCACATCTAAAGTTCTCTAATTATCACATTATATCTTGTTTGCTTGTCCCTACTAAAAACCAAAGGGTATAAATGACATTTTGCAATTTTACAGGTTATGTGCTGGACTATCTTAGCTTAGCTTAGCATACATTCCACCTAACAGCACTTTTAAAACTAAGCTATACATCTCCTGGCTGTAGCTTCTTCTTTGTCCTACAAGAAAGTGTATTTGTCCAAATGTCTAAGTTTTGTGCTGCACTGTGCACTACTGCAGAGATTGGTCATTTTGAAGATCTGTTGGCTGTAGTTCAGTGGAAAGCAGCTGATAGAGAGAGCTGACAGGAGAAGAGAATCCTTCCATCTCTTCCCTCCTGTCAATGAGGTGCTGCCTGGGATTAAGGCAGTGATTCAGTGCTTAACAAAGGAGATAAAGCCTCGGGATCCCACGTGCAGACTTCGCTTCAGATGCCAAATTCAAGTGTGTATTAACTACAGGATGAGGCCACAGGCTGGTTTGTTAACGACTCTCAATGTATCCTGTCAAAAAGTCGTTTTTGTGTGCATGTGCTGCATCTCTACGTGTGTGCACGTGTGGGACTTATGCTGCTGCACACAGAGACAGGTGTTGTCCCCTTAACTATGGCCTCTTGCCTCCTCTCTGTGGCCTCATCCAGTGAACAGCTGTCATCCCTGACGGGGGTCTGCGCTTGTCACTGGCCCACATCACGGCGAGCGAGAGCGAGAGAAGGAAGCAGGGTTGTCCAGAGGGAGGAGGAGGAGGGAAGTGTGATAGTGTTTGTATGCGCACGTGCACTTGTACATATGTGTGTCTGAGCGTGTTTTTGTGTGAGTGTACAGTAGCTATGAGTCACACAGTGTGGGGGCTACAATGCATCTGCGCCCAGCACGACAAATGTGTACTGCTTGACTCCATTTCAAATCTACAACCACTTTCCATATGGTGTCAGCTTTGCTGACTGCTGCTTGCTTTGCTGAGAGATGAATGAGATGTGAGGAATTCAGTGATTGGTTGTTTTATTGATACTGTTTTGTGACCAGTGCCCTGGCATCGGGGTCATCACTTCACTCAAGCTCAGAGCGTAAACAGAAATGTTGTCTGAATGACTCAGCTCACACAAAGGGTGAACTGGATTTTTTATGTGATGGTAATTGAGCAAGAATTCTACATTATGATCAAGTGGGTGTAAATGAAATAAATGAACAATGAATTCATTTGAGAAAGTGTATTCCTGTAATATCCACCAAAATATTTCATGTTTTTAACCTCCAAATCCAAACTCAGTGTCATCAGTTATGCTCAGTCGCAAGTGCAGAGGTGATTGCTGTCAGTTCGAGTGGTGCTACAGCAGACAGCTTAATGGTGAACAACTGCCACCATCTGGTGAAATCTAAAACTACACTCCCCTTGACATCATTATAATTTTAACTGCATGTACATTTCAGTGATATCAACTGCAGTGTAAGCAATATTAACACAGAGCATAATTGCATTAGATCTTTACCACTGAGATGGTTCATACATGGGTTTTAATTCCTCTCATGCTCTAGAAAATGTGCAATAAAAATAAACTTGAATGACTTCAGCGGCAACAAAAGTGCATCATTTACCTAATTTTGACAAAGTAAAAACTCTCTGCACGAAAGAGCAAGTAACAATTATCCATCTATTTTAACTAGTAAATTATACATAGTTTAAGTGTTTCTTTGCAAATTTATGTTGTAAACAGTATATAGTATGAGTTATTAATTTATGTTTTGTGTCAAAACTCCATCCACTGTGCTTTATATCTCCAACTTCTGCCAAGTGCAGAGTCTGCTTTCAAGTACATCTATTTTGTATGCAACCAATCACTCACAACAGAGTAAACACAATTTGTTATCCTCTGTGAGACATTTCATCTTGTCAAGTGGTGACACTGATGCTTTAGTGACTTTGTGCTTAGAAATATCCTCATCCTTTATATTAACATAAGAAGAAGTGGTAACACTTCGAGGTGGTAGTGTAAGTACATACAGCATGTGCTTACATAAATGTCTTTGCACTTGGTGGATACACCAATTGAAATATAGTAGGTCTTCTGAAGGGGTTCTTGTGTACTATTGTATTACAGAGGTTAAAGCCTCTGTCTTCAAGTCAACCTTAGTGTGGTATTCACTTTTTGGACTTAGTATTTGCAGGGTTCATTTGACCCAAGACATAATTTGCCATTTAAATCAGTACAGACATAAACACTTACATGTAAATAAATATTTCACACACTTTACATTTTCTTTATATTAACAGCAAAGATAATAGGTCACATAATTGTTTTTTTTTTAAATTTACATTTAGAACATAGATAACAGGTCATGTCAAAAGTCATGACAGGTGTGAGAGTGTGTTACACGAGGAGAGGTCTCGAAAAAAGAAAATCCACCAGGATGCAACTATTAAAACAATTTGAACCAAACTCGTCAGGTCAAATTGACCCCATCAATAAGAGAAAAGAAACGACCTTCTTAGATAGTTTTGATGTCATCATTTCTGATGACATCAAAAGATCTGCACCAGGAATCGTTTGTCATGTGACACTACATGGCTTCAATAAGCTGAACAGGGAAGCAGCCTCCAAGGTTGTTTCGTCTGCATCACAAAAGTAGAATTTCAAACTGCAGTATTAATATCTCGTTCTGAAGGAAAACTCTAGGTGACATGGTGATGATTGCTAAATGCTGAGGCATCTGATACCTTCCCATTCTCTGATCACCACTAGAAACCAGATTTTTTTCCTGAAATTAGATATTTGGAAAGCTGGTGTCCCTAGAGTTGCCTGAACATCAAGCAAACCAGCACTGGCAGAATACACTTGCAGAATAAATGTACCGATTACAAACTGGTTTTGTGCCCCTTCTCCTGCTTTCTCTCACCTAAATGGGCTAAGATGTGGGTCTCACCAGAGGTGAAAGATGTCAGGCCTCAGGCCATGAGTAAGACTCTATAGAACATGGGTCTCTATGAATTAAACATGGGTTTGCAGTATAGATATTGGTAGTAAGAAACAGGCCCAGTATACACACTCAGGGTATGACCAGTGATTTTTTCCTGAATATGCTGGACTTGGAAAAAGAGCTAATATCTGTGTTCAAGGAGTCTACCAATTTTCTCCACGTCTCACTTCATAAGCAGACACGTTTACATTTCTCACTTACTATTTACACTACCCTCACTTAGCTTTTGTGGTCATTTATTCTCATGGTGACTTTGTTATGTTTAAAATGTCTTAAATAATGGAAAACCATCCATCTTCTGTCTGTATAACTATGTTGTAGCTCAATCTGTGATATCAACATACCTAGGTGTTCAATACAAACTCATACAGTAATTGTCTCCAGGATTATAATTTTCCTGTTATGGCAAAGATTTCCTTCAGAGGGTGCCTGTTTATGTGTGCTATTTTTCCACCTCCACAGCTACCTAATTTTCCCACAGCTGATTTGATACAGGATGATGTTCACCCTAAAGACCGACCACATAAGCAGGGGAGCAAGAGATGCTGATTTAGTTTTCTTGAAAAGAGAAGTAATTTCATGTTTGATAAGAAATCAGAGCAAGCAAGATTCCACTTTCTGAATTTAAAACACAAATCCTTTTGAGGAATTCTCAGTGTGCTGCAGTCACTATGTGGCACATCAACGCCTCAGAAAGTGGCAGAGAGCTGGATACATCATCCTCTTGATATATGTACGCGGCATAATTGCAGTCATCAGAGGCAGCAGCCATTTTATCAGTCACAACAACAAGCCCCCTAACAAGCTTGTTAGGATAGAAAACACGCACCACTCTGTTGGTGACAAAGTGCATCTTATCTCGCCATCCATTTTTCATTGTGATAGCTACTGTACACGCCTTTCTCCAGGGAGTAAACGGGGACAGGAAAAGGAGATGTTGGAGGGAAGAGGAGGAGGACAAGAGAAGGAAGTATATCTGGTTGGCACACTAGTGTCATTATCGGATATTTTTTTCAAAGAAAAAGGCTGATCTATAGTAGGTGCCATAGTAACAGCCGCTTTGATGCCAGAGGCACACAAGTGGAATAAATACTGTACATTAACCTGTTTAGCTATCGAAAAGCATCCATTTGGAGGATGTGTGTGTGTGTGTGTGTGTGTGTGTGTGTGTGTGTGTGTGTGTGTGTGTGTGTGTGTGTGTGTGTGTGTACAAACAGGCCCATGTCTGTGTGTGCCACACATGCTTTATGATTTGGCTTCAGGCCCTTTTTGCTGCTAGTTTGTGGCACAATGGATGGAAAACTAAACTCAACAAGGAATGCCTAACCAGCCGTGGCAACGACTGGCTCACAGTGTCTATGTATTGCAACTAATCAAACACAGTGCCACGTCAAAAAACATTAACTTGAATGATAGAAAAGGCATCCCAGTTAAAATCTATCGCGTTGGAAGATCAAATGGCTGAAAAAGAATGCTAATTTCCATAACAGTCATATCAAACAGCAAATGGTAAAAATCAGCTGAGATGTACTGCAGTAGAGGAGATTGCAAGTGCGTTTACTCCTCCTTAAATACTGCCTCCGGCCTCATTGTTTTGCTTCTCCACACACCCACCGGTCAAATCCTACCCACCACAATGGCATATTCTATGCGGGTTTTTTTTCCACATCTCCTTGAGCACACTGCAGTTTCCACAGCTGTTTCTCAACTTGCACACAGAAAAACAACACAGAAGGCATGGCGTATCCAGTGAGTCAATGGAACGGCGAGAGGGTTCAGTCTTCTAAATTGCTTTGCATACACACAAATTAAACTAATTGTTGATAAAACTGAAAATACCTTTTCACATCTCCTACTCATTTGATCCTCAATTATCCCTCCTAATTGCGTAGTTATAGTTGTTCTTTGTGTACAACAGATTGTGACGAAATCACAATGAAACCATTAGCATTCTCCACATTCCTTTCTACCTGCCTGACTGTACCAAAGAATCTAATTTGATCTAATCAAATGATAATGTTTGTTTACAGGAAATCCCTATATGCTGGGAGAAATTTGTTTGCAATCCATAAAAAAAAACACTGAAAGTAATATGGTGTCTAATAACAAGTGTTCAAATCTTAAGGAAATGCTTATGAATCAGGTATAAAGCTGCTACAATCAATATTTTTATATTAACAATGGATTAAATGATTACGTGTATATGAGAGGGGCTGCTGGTAGTGATCAACCCTGGGAGAATTATCATTTCCCTCCATGTGTAAGTAGGCTAACAAGTTCGTCATACAGACTTCAAGGTGATAATATGTCGGTGTTGTGTTTGCAGCTTGTTTTTGCTGCCCCCAGGTGGCCAAAAAAAATCAGTTAAAGCAGGAAAGTGAAGTCTTAAAGGTGAACTCCACCAGTCAGTTTACAAGTCTTGGAGAGGACTACTACATTTGTAATAAAAAGTTGTATGAAGCCTTTTGTAGCTGCAGAGGGAGCTGTGCGAAATCTAATAATTGGCCTTGAGTGATGTCACTCAAGGCAGTCGGTTGGAGTTGAAGACTAAAAGTTTGAAAAAAAAATCTGAGTGTCTGGAGTCAGAAAGAAGTGAGTTTACCAGACCTATGAAGACCACTCGTCATTTCTGATGAGGCCAAATGTTAGGGAATCTTCTACGAACGAACCAAAAGACTAACTCCACAAACTGTGGAGGCATGGAGTTTGACCATTTCTGGGTGTAAAGTATTTGCAGCATTATCTGTAAGGTTTGAAAGACTGAACACGGGGGACTGAGCTTCAGAGGGGAGATGGCATCATGCACATGATCTTGTATTGATAATTTCTCCATTGGCCAAACTTCAATAAATATTTTCAGCATAAGACGTCTTGGGTTCCTGAACACTTTCTTCACTGACGAGTTGACCAATAATCAGCAAAATCTCAACAACAATTTGGCATCTACAAACAGGACTTCACCAGAACAAAGATGTGGTGAGTGCAAAATTTCTCTATTATGCCTTACCGTGTCTGCATTTGGTGAAATCATAAAGAAACTGTGTGATCCTTTTGATTTGCCTGAAATATTAGACACCTAAGACCCAATCAGAGGGGTCAGGAGTTTTTTGGCTGAAACTTCTAGGTCAACTGTAACATTGATGTGAATTTGGCAAAAAATAAAAGTGAGAAATCTGGAGAGCTGACATGGTTACAGAGACATCTATACATTTAAAGAAAATACAGATGTTGTAACAGATTACATAAAGTTGATAGAAGCTGGTTACAGAGCTGAGAGTGTGTCTGTGAAGAGAGAAAAGACTGCAAGTTCCTCAGTGCCATAGAGTGGCTGTTCTGTTTTCCAGGGCGGCTTCAGAGAGACGCACCTGAGGTTTAAACTATTGAAAAGACGATTTTGGAGTAGTGCGAAGAGGCCTACTTTGTTTAAATCAATGGGGATTATCTACTCTGTGTCCTTTGGGAAATGTGGAGGCTCTGTTCGGATTTCTGATTTCTTTTAGGCGCTGATTGTTTGTTTTGTGTACACAAAGCGAAATACTTTCTGAGTTTTCATCCATTTGACTTCAGAACAACACTACTGTACCAAGGAGAAAAGTGTGGAGACTTTTGATGCTGCAGAAAATTTTGTTGAAATCAATTTGCATGTAAAATCTTAATGTGCGTGTGAAAATGGGTAACAAACCGTCGTTAGCAGTGAGTAGATGTGAATCTACAACCAAACTAGTTAACTCACCGAAAGTCAAGAGGAAGAATAACTATTCTTCAGTAGAAAAAATAGATAGTAATGTGGAACAGAAAGGTCAACTTGTCAGTGATAGGCGACACACTGAAGAAGGCACATACACACCATCAGAAAACACCACATCACACTATAAAACAATGTTTTCTACACAAATGCCAGCTGGAAATGTTAGTGGGCAGAGAGGATGGAAACTTGTTTTTCCATTCTCTTTCCTTATATGTGAATGGACACATGCTGTGTGGCCATATGAGGGAGCATAAGAAAAATAGATGCTTGTAAATGGCTGAGATTCATTGTAACCCTAATACCGGTAATCTGTTTTTGGATTTTGGATACATGAAAGGTGTATGCAGGTGTGGTTAACAGTGGCTTGCCAGTGATGTGGAGTCAGAGTGATTGAAAAAGGGGGTGAATGGAGCTCTGATGAGTTGAAAGCTGAACGTAGTGCTAAGCATGTAGCTGCGTTTCATATGCCCAGGCTGGAAACAGGGTTGCAGACAAGAACTATAGAAATAATGAAAATAAATAACGATATGCCGATGATTTAGAGGCCTGTGCTAAAGCTATGATGTATGTAAGGATGAATTGTTAAGCATCTTAACAGAGTCAGGGTTGCCACTGACAGAACAACAAAGAAGTAGAAAAGTACTTTCAACATATCCACAACCATCGACTACAAATCCCTTTTTAGCTGCCAATATAGCTGAGCAAGCCAGTTCACCGCAGGCAAAGATGAAGATATTTTCCTATATACGGCTGCAGCTCTGAAAGGACAGAGTGCAGGCAGCACAGGACAGGGACACATGGGAAGCAGAAAGTAGTGACAGGCAGACAGCTGAAATGAGGGAGAGAAAAGAAAGAAAGGAGGAAAGAATTAGGCAGGAAAAGAAAGCCAGGGCTGACAAAGAAAGGGACAGAAAAGCTGCAAAACTAGCAGAAAGAGCCAAACTGTTGAACAAACAGAGGGAAAAGAAAAAACAAGGGGAGAAACCTTTAGCAGACCCAAGTACACCAGAGGAGAGCAGTGAGGCTTCTGACTCAGACACAGAGGAACAGGGAGCCACACTGGAGGAGGAGGAGCTTAACACAGACCATATCACTGAGGCAGAGCATGTAGTAAGGCCAAAAATGACACAGACACAGAGACTTTCTAAAGCCTCACATGCTTCTGCTGTCGGGGTATGGCTAGCAGACGAGGGAATGTAAAAAGGGATCCACGACTCATGTTGACAAGACGAGCAACACAAAAGACAAAAACTGTGAAAATTCCTGTGTCTGAACTGTGAATGCACCTTTGTTAAGTGCTCCAAAAATAATGGTAGGTGCTACCCCTGTCTGCAAACCATGGACTCCCTCTGAAACATGGATATGACGAGAAAGGCTCCAAATCCAATTACACGCCCTGAAGAGTATTGGATCTGGTTAAAACAGGCCTGTAGTGTTTACAACTTTCTAATACTTGATGTTCAATAGCTAATCTCAATCACTTGTGTAAAGATGATTTGGTTTTTCCTGATGTGATGGAGGACGGTCAATGGCCTACAACCATAACTTTGATTGATTGGTTAAACGGCTCAACAGGCCGTGGACGTGCAACACACATATTACAATCAAGCATAGGGAGGCCATACAGGGACAGCAACCATTTCCCATTCAGGCAGCATAATTCAACTTTCTACAAATCCCACTGACGACCCAATGATCCCCGTTCAGGTTAATTGTAGCACTGTTGAGATTCTGGTAGATAGTGGAGCAATTATCTCCACTGTAAAAGCCGCAGAGCATGTATGTGCACCAACGTCTAACTTTATCACCATTGTAGGTGTCTAAGGCATCACTAATGCAGAACCACTTTCACATGTAACTAAAATAACTGTTGAAGGCTCAGATGTGCAACATTCTTTTCTGATATCTGATAAGAGTCCAATCAACCTCATGGGAAGAGATTTACTTTGTAAAATGCATGCTACGATATATTGCACTCCAGTTGGATTGTTTTTAACCCTCCCAGATAATAAAGCTTCTCAAGCATATCAGTTTTTGCAATCCAGTGTTTATTGTTTGCATTGTTGTACATTGCCAGATTTTAACATGTCTTCCAGTTTCAAAGTGTCCAACATTCAGAAAATTGCTAAAACTTCCCCATCATATGCGACATTGATGTTTGCTATGAGGACTCTCCTGAATTGTAACTGTACAGCGGCGTTTAACTCTTCAGAGGGGTTGGCTTGTGAGCAATGTTTGTCCACAGGGGTGTGCTATACCAATCCACCTATCTAACACACAGCGTGAATTTTTTTCATGTTAAAGATTCAATTGCACAAATCACTTTAGCAGTGGGTCCTGGCTGTGAGCCACAACAACCTGGAAGCACGTTGGCCCAGTGCCAGGCATTGACAGGAACCACACCAGCTTCTCAAACACAAACAATAACACACTCGAGTGAGGAACTGTACATGTTGTCTTTAAGTGAGCACCTTCGGTTACCACAGAGCACATTTGTTTTGCATCAGCCACATCCTTTCACACATTATGGGCCTGCATCAGAGCTTTCTGAGGTCCAACCCCTTTGGTTGGGCTAAACTTAAAAATCGTGTGGGTTTTGTAAGTTCTGCCCCGCTTCATAAAGTCACACTCAAGCCTAATGCTAAGCTACCAATGATCAGACAGTACAATTTGCCTCACAAAGCCATGGCAGGAATTGAAAGCATCATTCAGTCTCTATTGGATCCAGTTTTGCTGGTTCATACCACCAGCCCATGCAACACCCATTTTGCCCATTCCAAAACCAAATCGCCCAGATGAATGGCGGTTTGTGCAAGATCTGCAAGCCATTAATAACACTGTAGTGCCTACAGCTCCTATTGTGCCAGACACCAATTTGATTTTAGCCTCACTTCCATCCAACTACATACACTACACAGTCAGTGATTTATGCTCAGCTTTTTTCTCTATACCGTTGCATCCTGATAGTCAGTATCTGTTTGTATCAAGTTCAAAGGCAAGCAGTACACGTGGCAGCGTTTAGCGCAGGGTTTTGTCGAGAGTCCTATGGTGTATGCAGCGGCGGTAAAACAAGACCTGGACAATCTCTACCTGCCATGGGCTCCACTCTCCTGCAGTACGCAGACAATCTCCTGATAGCTTCTCCATCAAAAGAAGCTTGCCGAAATGATTCTATTTTGCTCCTGCAGACTGGCAGAGTGTGGTCACAGATCATCACTGGCTAAATTGCAATTTTGCCAGCCTAAAGTTACATACTTGGGTCATGTCCTGAAGGATGGACAGCGCCTTTTGTCACCAGAGATGGTGAAGCTGCTAGTTAACATGCCTCCCTCCCACAACTAAGAAAGGCATGCTCTCATTTCTGGGCATGGCTAACTATTGCAGGCATTGGATTTCTGAGTACGCTGCTATGGACTCTATCTTGAGAGCTGCCACACTGCAGTCAGCTCCTCCTGTGGTGCAGTGGACTGATGTGATGCACAAGACTTTTCAAGATTAAAAGCATGCTCTCACCATGGCTCCAGCTTTGGGTTTGCCAGACTATCATCAGCCTTTCGCTACAGGCATTCTGGTAAAGAAACATGGGTCTCATTACCGTCCCATTGCGTACTACTCCTCTCGACTAACCCCTGTCGTCCTTGGTATGCCAGGTTACCTAAGAGTGGTGGCCGCAGTTGTCATCATGGTTGAAAAATCTTCTCCCATTGTACTGGCTAATAACTGTGTAGTACACGTTTCACATGCAGTATTACACACTCTAAATATATCCGCTACCTAACACATGACAGCAGCTCGTCACTCAGGTTATGAGGCTATAATTTTCTCCACATAACTCTAAGAGGCTCACCCTCATTGAATCCAGCTACTCTCTTATGATTGATTGACATAGATTACGAGCATGACTGCATTGCTACTATTGACATGTTTACATCCCCAAGGCCAGACCTATTGCAGACACCAATACATAATTTGGATATGGTTCTTTATACTGATGGTTCACCCAGCAGACCATCTGATAACATACACCAGGCTGGCCATTCAAACGTGAATGATTGTGAAGTGGTTGAAGCGTGATCTCTGTCCCCTGGAACTTCAGCACAGGCTGAAGAATTGTATGCTCTTACCAGAGCCTGAATTCTTGCTTCTGATAAGGTCAGAACTATCTACACTAACCTGCGATATACATTCAGCGCCGCTCATGATTTTGGACAATTATGGAAGATGAGAGGCTTTACGTCATCTTCTGGCAGACCGCTACAGCGTCACGCTTTGGTAAATGACCTGTTAGATGCTATTATGCGCCCATGTCAGCTTGCAATTGTCAAATGTGTTACTCACACTAATACTACTGATCTTGTTTCACAAGAAAATGCTATGGCTGACAGTCCAGCACATGTCATAAATAACTGATGTTATTCCCCTGAATGGTTTGCACCAGGCATTACACAAATCTCACAAACACTTGTAGAATATGCCAAAAGACCAGAAAGAAGAACAGCACTGTGAAACATGAATATTTGGAACCCCCATAAGGTCCCTTTTGTAAATGTGCAAATAGACTTTGTACATATGCCAAGTTGTCAAGGCTACAAATGTTTGTTAGTCATAACTGATCTTTTCTTGAAGTGGATGGAGGGTTTTGCGACAAAAAAAGAAGATGCTAGAATGGTTGTGAAGTGTCTGTTAAAAGATGTGATCCCCAGGGTTCGGAGTACCACAGGAAATAGATGGTGACAGAGGCCCAGCTTTTGTGTCGAAAATCACTCAGGGTTTGAAAATGGCCTGACGCACTACCTATTGTGTTGTACTCTACTCGAAATGCACCAAGTGCAACTACAGGACTAAGTCCTCATGAGGTGTTGATGGGAAGACCAATGTCAAGAGGGACAAGCCCTCCTATAGCACCACACAAAACTACCATGCTTAAGATGGATGAGTTCCTGACTAACTATGTAAAAAAACTAACAGAGATTTTGAGAAAGTATCATTTACAGGTGTCTGACAGGCTCCTCAAACCATTGGAGGAACCAATTCATCCCTTTAAGGAAGGTGATTTTGTACTAATCAAGTCTCTGGAAAAGGTGTCTTTGTCTCCCAGGTGGAAAGGTCCATACTGGGTGTTGCTGACGACTAGGAAAACCCTGAATGTCGAGGGCAGAGCAGATTTGATCCATGCCACAAGGTGCAGAGTGGCTTCCTCAGCCGCTGGCGAGGGAGTGCAGAGCCATGGCCAGTAACCAGATGGTTACTCCTCCTTTCCCTCCTGCTGAGTGAGCTTGAGCAGGGAGCAGATCGAGGTGTTCCAGACGACAGAGAGCTGGGTGGTTCTCTTGTTCCAGATGATGGACAGGAGGGTGGCTTTCCTGCACATGACACAGTTGGTGTTATTGATCCAGGTCGTTCCTGAGGAAGCAGATGAACCAGCGAGCCGGATAGGTAAAAGGTATGCTTGTTTAAAAAAAAAAAAAAAAAAAGAAAAAAATTGAGAAAGAAATTTTTCTACTTGTTATTTTCTTTTCTATCCGCAGACAACATCCCAACATGCTGCTACTTCTGTTTTTTTTAGTTTACTTTTATTATTTGTTGATTCAAGCTTGCATTGTGTGTACGTGTGTTGTTATAAAAAAATTGAAAAATGAGACCATTGATCAAGTAGTTTTAATACTTTTAATAAGCTGTTCACAATCTATTAGGCTTATAGTTTTCATTGAAATGTTGTGTCATGATTACATTAAAATATTTGCAATTGATAATTGGTGAAAGTTACACAGATTTTTCTGCGATGACGGAATCCATACCACCATGCATCATAGGCACTAGTAACCTCTTCATGGTGGTTACCCTCTACTGTACGCACAGTACATGGGTTGCAGACTCTTCAATGTGGTAATCACTGTTTCTGTGACTGAGTTTTGATTTTTATTGAATTTGTTAATCTAGAATGTTTATATGACTGTTTTACTATTCTCATTTTATCAAGTATGTTTGTTACCACTCTTTTAATTCCTAAGGTTTCATCTAATATGAGAGAGTCTTTTGTCCTACTTTCAGTTGAAAAAAGGAAATTTTTGGCCTCTGTCTGTAGGTGCATGTGATCTCTGACCCATGTCATGAGCTCCTGTAACACCTTGGTGTTTCAGGGGTTGTTCATTCACTTGAAGGTTTGCCTCATAAATGCCCTTGTTGGCCGGAAGGCGGAACCTCTATTTGCGAGGTTAAAAAAAATGATGTCTGTTTGCGTAAACGTTGATTCATATATTCCCTTGATTTATTGTGGGATTATGATTGATTCTGTAATGCATATGTAATTTCTATTGTGAGGTACTCCCTGTTGGTTGGTCAAGTTCATAGTTATAGTATAGGTAATTAGAATTGATCTTATGATCAATAAGAGGGGATTGTTAGGGAATGTTATATTGGGTTACACAGGTCAAGCAAGGGCCTTGAGGTCTCAGGCGAAACAGCAGCATATCTTTCTGAAAGGCACACTGTCTTCTCTCCTTGAGACGCTGGGCATCTGTCTGAGGTTATTTGGGGAAAACAGAGCCATTCTGATAAAAGTGAAGCAGCATTGCTGTAGTAGCCAAAGTCAAAGGAGATAGCTGTTTTTGCCTGCCTAGATGCCATAGATTGGGGTCTGCTAGAATCCATGGGCATGGCCAGATAACAGTGGCTCAAGACCAGAAATGCACTGATGTTATACTGAAGGCTACATGCAACTTGATCTGAAATAACATGGGTAAAAACATTTCCCTGTTTACAGAACAACGAACCAAAAGACTAACTCCACAAACTGTGGAGGCATTGAGTTTGACCATTTTTGGGACGTAAAGTATTTGCAGCACAATCTGTAAGGGTCAAAAGACTGAGCACGGTGGATTGAGCTTCAGAGGGGAGATGGCATCATGCACATAAACTTGTATTGATAATTTCTCCATTCTCTTTGGCTGAACTTCAATAAATATTTTCAGCACAAGACATCTTGGGTTGCTGAGTACTTTCTTCACTGACGAGTTGACCAATAATCAGCAAAATCTCCACAACAGCAACTACTGGAATAAACCACAAAAATCTCCAACCAAACTCTCTGCCATGAAATTTTTTCGTCTCATTGTATCGTTTTGGACATTGTATTATGAAATTCAAGCCTGTCTCAGTCTGGCAATACGACCTATATTTCATAGGTAACCTGTTCCAAAAAGAGTTGATCCTAGTTTGTGTTAGTGTGTTAATGCTAGACTTTCTTTTTTTCATTTGATGATTTTAATCCACCATCAAGTCAATATCTATAGCACTTGCTCAGGTTGTTGAGAAAGTCTACAGTGTATACAGTACAGCCTTTTATCTCCTACTACAACGAATTAAAGCAAGAAAAAATTTAATAAGGGCTTTCTTTTGAAGGACAAATCCCTAAATCCTAAAAATTACGGTTCCGCCATGCTTAAAATGCAAATGCCATGCTTAATTTCGTTAAGTTTAGGATTTTCCTCTTGATCAGAATAAGCCCGCTGGGACCAAAATTTCGAGGAAATTTGTGAAACAAGTGCAATTACCTTTCTCACCTATTTAATCATTTATTTATTTGCTGGTCCATGAATAATTAGATCTTCAGAGCCTTCACTTTAACACAGACGGCTTTGTGACCCCTCAGTTTGCTTCAGGCCACAGATAGACAGACAACCTCATCCCACAAGTGTAAAGCAAACCACCGGTGTTAGAGAGTTGAAGACATGTCACCCACACTTCCCTGTTTTATTGCAAGAGGTAGTGGTTTCCTCTAAAAGAAAGAAAGAAATCGGAACTGTCAGTCCCCTCTAACACAGGCACTCTCTGTTGATGTCCCTTTAAAATCTGGGGGTTTGATTATTACTCCGATTACTGAGTGTCATAATGTGTGACAACACAGTTAAACAGTTTTAACAGAAAATTAAGAATTTTAGGTAATACATTGGAGACAACTAAAATAACAACTAGAAACATCCATTTACATAAAAATGTAAAACACTGTATTCACAAGGAGCAACTAAATGCTCAGAAAGCAAGAGCCCAGCCACCACGGTGAGATTTGGCAAGAGTCCTGCCAAAAAAATGTGCAGCAGCAAACAAGCTCACATTAAGCCATATTTTAGCCTGACCATTTAAAGCTTTAAACGCGAGTAATAATCTCCTCAATAACTTGCAATTAACAAGGATCAATGTGATACAATCTCGCCTCCTGGACTTTGCTAAAAGCCTTCTAACACTATTTTGCGTAAACTGTAGACTGTGGATATTTCTCAGTCTTAATAAAGGGAAATACAGCAATTATGCTGTGATGAAATTAAAGCATAAAAGACCTTTTTAAGATCTGCGAATTTGGGTTATCCGTCTCATCTGAGGAAATAAAGAGCACATGTTCAAAGGAATCAGAGGAAATGTTTAAAAAAACAAACAAACTGACATTTGGACATTAGACTGCGAGGAAGATAGACTGCCAGAATAGCCCAGAGATTGTTTACAGCATTAAAAGAGGCCCTTAACCACATACCTCTGGTCTATAGAGATCTGAGTCCATACTAGAGCCCATTTATTTATTTTTTATATTCAGTTAAATCCCTCAGGTCCCCTCTCTCTCTCTGGTGTCAAAATAGATCAAAATCATTGTTTTCTAATGTTTTTCTATGCAGGAAATCTGTGTTCCTGTGTGGCCTCACTTTGTGTCACTGATACTATAAATTAACAAAGACACAAGTGTCTTGACTTTGTCAACCAGCTTACTGTCACAGTACTATGATCAAAATGATGGGGCAGACTCACTACAGGACAAGCATCGTCTATGATATCTGAGGGTCCCAACGTCTGATGACGAGCATTTTATTTCTGTCCAAGTGAAGAATCCAGTCATTCAAAAGCAGAATTTGAGCCTGAGTATGACAATTCTAGCTCAAAGGACATGAAGTTGACAACAGAACAGCGGGCCACCACTTGTAGTGCACACAACAATGTTGCAATGACCACAAAACAGAAATTGAGTTATTACTGTGCGGCCTAATTTGTCTTTGGTAAGTGCCAGCCATTTTGCAGTTACAGCAGCCTATGCATAACACATTAAACCCATATATAAAAAAATGAAATATAATAGGCTATGTTGAAACTTATCAGTAAGTCATGAAACAGGTGGACAGAACATATTACAAAAACAGATCTGTCTCCCTTGGTCTTAGTGGGACATAAAGCAGAGTGACATTATCACAGCATCAATGTATTTTGCCTCCGGATATTAAGCCCGAAAGGATGCATAATGACAACAATACCGGACCCATGACTGAACAGAGGGGACGCCTGAAAGAGGGGCAGCTCCATGTTGCTGCTTTCCCCGAAGATAATATTGTTTCCAGGTATTAGGCTGCTGAATTGGTTGCAGGGTGCGCCTGTGGTCGCGCCGATCTCCAATGTAACATGTCACCATTATTATTAGGACTATTTGTAGCTTTGTGACATTTCACCGTTTTTTTTTTTTTTACTGCTCTATAAACGAAGGAGCGTTTGAGCGGGACTTATGATGTATGTTGCAATTGCATTATTTCCAGCACTCTCTGTAAAGTTTCACTACTGACAAACTTGTATCACTAAACCAAGAGTTTCTGTCTCAGGTCTATACAGGAAGGTATACGATAGGCAGGGTGCACTGCTCAGTTAACCTAACCATCATGCCACTGTTACCTTGGCTGCAAGATCCTTCACTTTGATACGGTGAAACAATTATAAGATTGCACTGCCACTTTGTTCAGTGACCTTATCTATATGCCAGGAGTTGAAAGAGAAGCTGAGATTGCTAGTTTTCAAAACTCCTCATCCAGTGAAATTTCAAGACTCACACTCACCCCTCCAAAACCTACTGGGCATTTTCATTTCCAGTGATGTGAGCTGATGCTTTGAGTGAGCAACCAGTGTGCCAAGCCATTCAATCAGCAGAATCAAATCAGTATATCTTATAAAACTTACATAAGAACAACATGAGATCCATATGTAACAGCTTTTCAGTGTTTATTTCACCATCCTTGCCTTTAAATTAGGCTACATACCCAATACTAAAATACAAGACAATATTCACCAAGGTTCTACACAAATAACCTGCTACGGGTTAACTAAGTATTGCAACTTAATGCAAATCCATCAAAGGGTTAGGTTAGTCACAACATGTGTCTTGACAACTACATTGTGCAACACAAATACTAGCAAAATTATATAACTTATTACAATGTTGAAAAGAAAAGGCCACAAATGAATATTAATGAGGAGCAAACAAATATACACTATAATGTACAACACCACCTTTTGTGTGTGGATATATTAAAATTATACTCCACTCAAAACTTACTGTTTGATTGTCAAACACTCACCTGGTGTAGATTTGAAATGTAGCTATAAAAAGAATGTTTTGTCCATTATAGGGCAGTGTCTGATAGACCTTTCAAGTCAACAGAAGGTGAGAGTTTGACACTCAAAAGATAGATTTCAGTGGAGGAACATGTGAACAAAAAGTCATGACAATTTATCTAAAAGCAGAGAAGCTTGATAAATAGGTAATTAGTCCCCCCCCCTGCCAAAAAAAAAAAAAAAAAAAAAAAAAAAAAAAAATTAAAATTCTCCCACATCCACCCTCTTGTCCCTGAACTTGCTTCTTGCCTTGGTCCGAGCCTTGAATGCAGCAGAGTTGTGGAGATGCTGGAAAAGGGAGGGAGGGTTTAAAACAAAACAGGAAAAAAAGGCTAAAAAAGTATGTGTGTTGTTTTGGATAAACGAAGCCACCATATGAAGAAAAAAAATAAAAAATAAATAAAAAGTCATACACTAAGTAAGCTGTACTTTACATACCCTTTCAAAGCGTGATATTTTCATGGCCTTCATTGTGGCTGAATCAACCAGTATAGGTGGTCCCAGTTCAAAAACGTCTCTGATGAATTCATTTGCCTGGTTTAAGAGAGGTTAAAAAAAAACACAACCAAACTATTCTATTAGCAGTCAGAATAAAACAATACAAGCCATTAAACACAATCTGAACAACAGTAGTAAGCTACTTTTAGATACTGGTTGCAGTATTACGTAGTTTGAAATATGTTCAATTGTCTTATCATCTTTTGTAAAATGTTGCAGTTTTCACACGAGCGCTGGCTTCCAGCCAGATCTCACCCCACGCAACCAGCTACTGGCATAATGACCCCCCCCCCCAAATACCCAACATTATCCTAAATCAAAGTTGTAAGGGTTGTCAGGTAGGGCTACAGTATCTTGCTGATGCTCTAGTGGAGTCAGTGTATGAGAAAAGAGCTTATGTTACATATCTTCCAATCAAACTCACACCATGCATTTTAGTTTAGAGTCTGGCAGTGACATACTGTACATGTATGCCATACTCCAATATTTACAAAGTCATTAAAAAAAAAAAAAAAAAACACACACACACACACTACCTGTAGGTGGTAGTTCATCCCAGATCCCACAAACTCTCTGAAAGCATCATATGTCCTCTTCCTGACCCAGCTGTCAATGGTCATGCGCTCTGTCCCAAAGCGAATGGTCTCAGACTGAAAGTCACCCTCCTGGAAGAATATAGAGGCAGATTGGGAAAAATAACCATGACCAGAAAGAGATGATTGAATGTAAAGCCTCAAAGTCCTCTGAACTGGTCTTTAACTAAAAACACAATCTGAGCTACTCTGGATAAAAGCATGGAGTTAAATACCTAAAATGTAAACTAAAACCTGTAAACTAAAAGCTGGCAAAGCCAGTTTCTGTCAAGTGACATTGAACACTCACCTCAACAGCCTTGAGCACATCCCTGAACACAGACCGCTGCTTCCTCTTGTCCGTTTTGGCTCTGTGCTTGTTGCAGTCTGTGGCCAACGCGTTCAGTTTATCACATAGTTCATCCCAGCCATCAAATTCAAAGTCCTGAAGGGGCACAAAGACAGAAATTCTGCATTCATGACCAATGGAAAAGTCTTTGAAAAATTAGAAAAATCAAACTGACCAGGGAGAAGCACACAAGCAAACAAAATAAACCGTTTATCAAATTCAGCAATACAGTCATGTAAACATGCAAATGAAGTTTAACACACAAAAAAAAAAAAAGACAAATTACAGTGGCTTTTGCTTCCCAACGCTGTAATTTAGTCCACATTATAGTCCAGAGGACTGCACAGCCCTACATGAATGACAAGCAGTGGGAGATTAAAAAGGGAACAGATTTGAACTTACAGAGTCTGTGTCTCTGGCCAGCTCAAACAGCAGGGCGATGGTCTCCCCTGCAGCAATTCTCATGTTGACATCCTCACTCTCCAGCAACCTCGGCAGTTTGGGCAGGTATCTGCACAAAATAAACACATGCATTTAAACTTTTTTTTAAAATAAATAAATAAATAAATAAATAAATAAATAAAATAAATAAATAAATTTCTTACATTTTACAATGCTTATCTGGGTTGCTGTAAAATACAACATTAACAGCAACTGTGAAACATATTTAAAGGGCTGACTGTGGGTCTCACCTGCGCAGGATGTCTTTGAGCTGGTTGGCAGTGCAGATGGTGAGCAGCAGTGCCCAAGACAGCAGGGCGTTGGTGTAGAGCTGGCTTGTCTGGGGATTAATCGAAGGACAGGTACCATCTAACCTTGCGTAGGACCGCGTGAACAGGTTTTCAAAGCACTCCATGGTGGCATGCACGTCCTAGAGCAGGAAGTAGCAGCAGTCATATGACAACTTGAGTTTGCAATGCAAAAAAAAGGCTGAATATGTTCAAGAACACCACACCAATAATCAAAAATGACATGTTTATGACACCAGAATAATTTCTTGAGGCACCTCTAAGTTCAGCTGCCAGTGCTCTTGACATCATTAATGTTAAGACAGGATGAGACAAAATATCAGAACCAATAATGAGCACAAATATGACTGACAAAAGGCTGTAAGAGACTTCACTGTAGCTGTCCCCAAGTGTTTAAAAAAAAAAAACAACTTACCAAAATGTCGTCTTCTGCAACTAAAGTACAGAGGCCCAGACTTGTCGCCACCTATTACGGAAAAAGAGAGACCTCTTTCAGTTGGCTTTCCACTAAAAAAAATCCACTTTAAACAAGTAAACAGTACAAGGTGACTGCTGTCTCCCAATCTGTACAAATGCATTCTTCCATGTTATCTGCAGAGAGCATTCACAATATAAACCAGGTACTCACAGCCTGCCTGGCTTGTATGTTGGCTGATCCATCTGCCAGGATATTTTTGAAGATGGGTTTCAGGGTTTTGAGAACCTCCTCACTCTCGATGCCTGAGCCCAGCTGGATACACAGCAGGCAGGCTAAAGAAGCTGCTGCTCGCTGCTCCTCACCTTTGCCTGACACAGTGAGAGGGCTGGGCATTAACTTTTTTTTAATAAAAAAGTTGAGGTATTCAACTAGTATTATCATTCAGAAACTATCAAACAGACCCCATTAAATTAAATAACAAGGAACTTACATGCAAAACTACAAAAAATGATGTAGTTTATGTATTAAACCCCAGCAATTCACCACTTTTCAGACCTTCATTAATATCATAAGAACATTTTGATTGTGCTTTGCCACTGGAGAGCAATACCAAACAGCTGAAATAACAAAATCATTTTAAGTACCTTTCTTGAGGCAGCGTTCAATGCTGTCTGTGATGGTCATCCTTCTCTCTGAGATGAACTCATACAAGATCCGTGTGGCCATTGCTGTCTTAAGCCCATCCAGTGCCCCCTGTCTGGTCTTGGCACTGAGAAAACAGGTACATAAGCATTTATTATTGCGTTTATACCATTTTTTAAATCTCTTGTCCAATATTAACCTGGCTAAAGAGTGATGTATGACATTAAATGTCATAAAATCCATTATTTCGATGCAGAAATTAGCCCATGTAGGGAGTATTTGCATTTTTTACAAAAGTCATCTTGTGGACTAATATTTTATCATTTATTTGGTATTTACAGAGATTAATTAAAATAAAAACTGACTTTAGAGTCTTTAATTTTGTGTAAATAAAGTCATGTTTGACTGCCACTTCTAAAAATTGCACTGTATTACTCAGTCAGTCAAATGATCAAAAATCTTATAAGTCTATAATGTTCAGGAAGATCACGCTAATGTTGAGCTAATGATTTAGAGGTCTAAGCTTGAGCTTAAAATTTAGTGTCCACACGGCACTGGCAGTGAAGTAGCACTACTTCAATATTGAGCAAACCAAGCTTTCTGAGGACCAAGTCTATTTTAGCTTGACTGGGCTGCAAACCTTTGATACCTTTCTCCGGCGACTGACAGTGGCACTCTAAATTCGGGCTGCCCATCCATGAAATAAGCTTTTTAAGCATATTAGTTACACCTACTTATGACACATGTAGCTGAAGGCTCTTTGTCAATATTTTAAGGGTATTATTCACAATGCCAAGCATCTATTTGTGTAAGATTGGTTATAATGCATAACAATCGTGTAAAAAAGTTGACCATTACATTTTTAGTGGGCAAAAGATAAGTTTTAAAAAACCCACCAAAACCTAAAATGTTTTTCGTAGCGCTCAACAATCTTTTTTTTCATACAGCATTTATTTCAGAATAGAGTGTCACATCATAATCTCGTGCAAACGTGAATCTTTTTTCTTCTTTTACCTCTTGTCCACTGTGCTGTCTATGAATCCCTTCAACTTGTACTGGAAATCCTCCTGGGCTGTGTCCTCACTGGCCTCGCCACCTGGAATTACAGCAAGATGTGGTAAATGGACACTGATCTGATGTGCTCAAGAGTGAAGATACGAGTTACTTGACACAAAACAGCAGTCAAAGTGGGTCCCTCCAACATTCAGAAGATCAAAACAAAAACAAAAAAAATGGTAGTTTTACCAGGTCACTCAAATGGTTGCCCAATAAAAAATAAAAAAAATAAAATAAAAATTTAAAACTTAATGGCCAAATATAAACCAAAAGATAAGCTAGGTACCTAGTAGCACATGTACTCACAAGTTAAAACAAAGACTACAGCACATGTAATAAAAATGCAAACCCAGGTGTACACGCAAACATACCTTCATCTGCTACACTGGTCATGTCACTGAAGCTGCTGCAATGACTGAGGGTCTCAATGGAGGCATCCTCATCACTGAAAGGCTGCACATTTCCATGCTGCCCCCCTGAAAGGAAAGGGAAAAAAAAAAAAAAAAAAAAAAGACAGGAAATCTAATTCAGCCTAATCAAATCAAATGCATTAGTACAATGTAGCTGGTCTGAGTGGGTCCATTATATAACCCAAGCTCCACACAGGTACTGTAGTAAATACTGCCATTATCTAATCATTTTTACGTCCCTTACACACGTTATTCTGTTGTACTTTCCTTATCTCATAAAAATGTACCATGTTGTCAGGGTCAAGGGCAAGCCATACTTCTGGTGGCTCCGTAAACACAATATTATGGTCAGCCTGAAGGGACACGGGTCAATATAACCTAACTGACGTGACATGACAGAAACTCTTAGTGTGCCACAGCATCTGCTATTCAGAATAGACATGTCGTTTCGGTTGAATCCAGAAATGAGTTAGCAGCTACGTGTCATGAAGGGAAGTGAAAGGAGGGAGCAAGTTTTCTTTCCGACCACTGCACACCACATGAAGTATTGTGAACTGGAATGAAAACCTGCAGCCAACAGAAACTTCACAACACACAATACTTATACAGCTGCCAGTCTGCATGTATCATTTGAAAAGTCTTCCAGAAAACAAGATGAGTGTGGGAGAGTCGTGAAAATTCGCAGTTCAGAAGGTGTGAAATTCATGAAACCCAAAAAATATTTTATTTTGTTAGTTATGAGAAACATTCAGTAAAAGAAAAAAATGTGTAGGAAACCACGTAATCAAAGTTTGTGGACTGTAACCAGACTCAGACTCAACAGGCATCCCTTCCTTGACCTGAATTCACCTCTGGAAGACATGCTTGTAAGCTTATCACTGTTGGAACGAGCTTTAGAGTAGTCAACAACCAAGAACGGATGTACTTTTAATATTTCAAGCCATGATAAATCGTATAGGAATCACCCGCTAATTTAAAACTGCCCTTTTATTCTCCTAGTAGATGTTATTTCTAGTTGTATGTGTTGACGTGGACTCCCCCCCCTCCCCCCTTACAACAGCTGATTTCTGAGAACCGGGCGCCGCCTCTTTTCCAACCCGCTCTCTCAAGTCCAAAATGTCCGCCTTCTGTCGCGAAACAACAACAACCAATATACAAAACGATTATCTGTCTCGCATGCTAGTTTAACAACAGGTAACGCTAATCGGAATAAATACCTGTGGCCACAAATTCGGCTAAAGTTCAACTGAGGTCAACCTGGAGACAAGACGACCTCACATTGTTCGAGTTCGAGCTAACGTTGACTTCGTTGTGTAAATACACAAATGTTATTATTTGTCTATTGAGGTATTAAATCACGGTAAAAGCTGTCATAAGTATGTTTATTTAAACGAACTATTAACCAAAGCTGTATCTAGCTAGCGGGGAGTTGGCATTAAGCTAGCCGACGTTAGCTTGTAAAGTTCGACGACTAAAGGCTCATAAAAACTACAAATTAGTGAATGATCATTAAACGAGTGTCAACATATATAAAACAAAACACTAGTGTCGCATGATGGCATATTTTGAAAGTAACAGCGATGCTTTGTGTGACAACAGCTAGTTAGCTTTGTATTTTGACGTAGGCCAGCCTCCAAAGTTTGTAGTTCTTACTGTGAACACATTCAACTCCATTCAATGGACTGACAACGTGAAACGAACTACAACTACCGTCAGCATAGAGTAAGTCAATTAGGTAAGGCCAAAGAAATGCGGCCACTCGCACACTTACCCCTGTTATTCTTCTTCTTGGTCCTTGGCATTTTCGTGCGGATAAATGTAAATTGTTTATCAAAAATCAGCCAATACACGACCAGCTTTTATTGTATTGTCTCGTAAAATGAAAATATTCCCGTGGCACAGTGGATAAAAAGGAATTGAAAGCAATCTTGGAGATAGACTGTTGGCCGAGACGATACATTTTCCCTCAAAAACCAGGGCTGCGTAAGTAGAGCGGAGCTGTGGGTATTTATACCGGCAGACATGTCACGAGGCGGTTTCCCGGCATCGCTGACCAATCCGGGAAAAGGAACAAGCGTCGCGTGTGTTCGCGCGTGATCCAGCAAGCAGAGACGCTACCTATGGTTACGTTGGTCAAATATGTACCTGTCAGTGGTTATCGTAACTTCATACCTGACTGACAAGGGACCTTTAATGCTACTTTTGTATCGGAATTGATATGAACCCATCAGCCACAACATTAAAACCAGTTACCATTCAACCAAAACATTAAAAAACCGGTAATTAATTTTAATGTAATGGCTGACCGGTGTGTAACCCTCACATCCTCAACAGAAGCAACATTTAAAGGAAGGAAAACAATATCAAAGTGGAAAAACACCACTTTATAAAACTTATATAAGGTTCAAGTGTGCAGTTTAGGAGTGTTGCGGATGTGATAATGTTTCACTGTTATGCTGTGATTATTATTAATTATTGCCTTCTGTGATGCAGCTGACACTGATTACTGGGCTCTGTGATGCAGTTGATGCAGTCATTTGAAAAGACCCATCTGATATTTTCCGTCATGAAACGAATTACAACTGTCGTTCTGTATTGCAATGAATACTGTAATTACTGTCCTTTTGAGATTTATTTGCCATCTAAAATACCTTCCCAGACGTTTACATCTTGTAAGTAGTTATCACACTGGGGTAGACAAAATAACAGAAACCCCATACAAAACAATTCTGTGCCACAACCATCAATTTAGTGAGGGTGCATTTTAAGATCAAATTTAGACAATTTCTGATCAGACTTTTTCCGGAAATGTGCTGTTTTAAATGTTTTTCAGTCTTGGTGAGGCTCCACTTGTGGCAGCTGATCTTATGTGCCTTTGCAGGTTTCTTGTTTCTGGTGCATGTCATCCTTATTTCTGATACTTTACCCCATGTGAACAACAACTAAATCCAATCAGGCAGTAACATAAATGAGGTACATTAAGCCTAACAACAATTCACAGTATACAAGGGCAGGAGACATTGTTCAGTGTAATGCAGTAGAATGTAAAAAATACTTCATTGCTCTTGCTCTATCATCATTGTGCTAACAACAATGTTTTCACTCAGTGTGTTTCCCCTTGGGGAGAGCAATTAACAGGAGTTGCCTGTGAATGCTACAAAGTAATTGTCCTCCATCTAAAGATTTTCTTCTCTTATGTGGGCTGTGAATAAAGGCAAATGAAAACAGTAACATTTTTTTCACCATCTTAATTCCAATTTCTTCCTTTTAGAAGAATGCGATATAAAAAGTTTTGGCACAGTGTCTTTCTTGTCGCTTTATTTCTTAGATGTACAAGTAATATGGATTTCTCTCAGACTAACATTGCGAGAGAGATTCAATTCCAGCTAGTTTCACACAGCTTCAGCAGTTAGTTGCAAATGGAGTAAACAGCCGATTCTAAGGAATTCATGCACTGTATCAACTCTCCACACTCAACAACAATGTTAAAGAGTGTAAAGAGAATGTTAATGGTCAGTTGGATTCCCATAGTGTAAAATCAGAATCACTCCTGGGCTCCAAAGTAGCTTCACAATCATGCAGAGTCACTTGCTCAAAGTATAGCTTACTGTTATGATTCTGTTTTGTAGAAGACAGAAGACGCCTGCTCATTACAAGGAACAATCCCGTCCCTATGACACACATATACATACCAGATAAGATTTACATTATTGTTTATATCACACATTTGCCTGCAAAAGCAAGCCTCTTTAGTGTTGTCCCAAAGATAAGTGTAGTTAGTTTCAATGATAATAATCACTGATGCATTCTGTCTCAGTAGCGTGGTCAGGCTGGGAAATGGTACATTTCCTCAGCTATGTGGGACAGTGTGTATCAGTGGCACTTAGGCTTCCTGGACAGTAAAAGCCAGACACATGTCCAATATCTGTAATCCAGCAGTCAGAGTTTGCTGCCCTGTCTTATCATGCAGGGTGCATGAAAAGAATGGTTTTGGATTGCATTATATTTATACTGTAATTTCATGTCCCTTTATGTAGTGTTTATTTTGTTATGTATACTGAAATTTACAATATAAAACACCTCTACATACATAACTATAGCCAGTTAAAGCTTGTTTTTTTTTTTTTTTAAATCTCTCTACAGAGAGTGTGAAGGTCAAATACAGGACAGCATCTGATAACACAGCCTCTAATAGATATTCTTGCTGTCTAATTTCCTAATAAACACATCCCAGATCTTGGCCCAACCGAGAGATAATTTTTTTTTTTGGCTTTTATTATTTCAGTCACTCTGGCTTCTGCTTGCCATGAGAAAAATAGTTTTTTTTCTGTCTTACACAAGTGGGAAATCTCACAGATGCAGCCTCCTTGTTGCCATTCCCACAGTTCAACTGTCAACAGCGTTCTTGCCAGCTCAGACCGGAAAAATATCAGAATACAGGCTCTCAGAATTTAAAGCCAACTTTCAGTTTTCATGTACCTCCTGTTCGACCACTGGGAGATTTCCAGAGCTACACACCCACACGTTGACCATGATCTTCACTTTGGTTTTTTTTTCCTTTTCAAATCTATTTCATTAATGAAGCTGTCCTTTTTTTATCATCATACTGGTCAGTTTAAATTGCATTTTCTCTTGGGAAGAAAGTCTCTTGGTCCAAAAGTGCTATCAAGATGTGGGTGGGCTCAAAAACACATTCTGAATTTTTAAAAAATCTTAAACAAATAGCCTTTAAGATTTTCCTGAATGTTCTACCAAGACGGTGATATAGAACAAGCATAAAAGTTCCAGACCAACAAAAACAATAATAGAATTCAACCATATTCACACGGAAAGAGTATCTGCTTAATCACTTCAGCAGGCAGGAGCCAATAGCAGCTGGATGTAGCAGTTTAAATCTTGACTATATGAAGCACAGACAGCTCCTTACTTAGTCTGACACAGAATCCTTCATTATAGGATAAGATACAACAAGACAGAAAGATTCAGTGTGAGTTTCATGAAACAATGGAGCCCAGGGTCTCAGAAACTTGAGGACCAAAGAGCTCAGCAATTGCAAAGATGAAAGGATTTTAACTATGGAAGGTGATCCTCCTTTGCAGAACCAAATACATAAGCAATATAGCAGTGACGCATGTGTAAGAAAATGTGGTCTTGTTTTGCCTCGAATATTTGAGGTGACAAACACTTTTTACCCTCAAGATGGCCCACCATATGACTGCACTCACTTCCAGAAAAGGCACTGTATGTAGCCCTTAGGGGCACAGTGCATGGACAGAACTGCCGCTCCGTTTGCAGCATCACGCAGTTGAATAATTCATTATGTGTGAAGCTGACTGAGTGCAGGGTCAGAGAGGAAACACAGTCACAATCTATAAAGCAATATATGGCAGATTTTGCATATGTATATATATATATATATATATTTTTTTTTTTTTAAATAAAGCTCCCTGATTTTTTTGTTTTTTAATTTTGTAATGGCACTCAGCAATGCCTCCAAATCCCAACATTTACTCACCAGGAACTGTGGGTGTTTTGAAACTCAACTGTTTTGAATTTGGGGATTATAGCAAAAGCAGGGAGCGCACTTTGTGAAAAAATTTTGAGGTACGTAAAATGGCCCTGTTTTATTACATTTGACCGGAAAAAAAAAGCTGGTGAATCCTTTTAATGATTAAAATTAAACGGCTCTCCAGTTTGCTTGACATTGCTTGATACAGACAGATGCACTTAGAGTAAAAGATGACTGTGATATTAAACCTATTTCCTTGATGAGAAATCAGCTTCCACACTTCACAACCGTCTTCAGCACTAGGGGGAGCCATTCTGTATGGAATTCAAAGGAAACACTGCTCTCATTGCAAAAGAGATATTGAAATTCTCAGAGATGTTTTTTTTTAATGCATAATTTATGCAGTTAGTGAACTGTGCTCACCTTTGAGCTGTGTTTTGCTTTAAGCGTTTAATAGGCTGGAGCATGACATGCAAACATCACATAACCAAACCAGTTAGGATGAGTGTAGAAGTACCATTTCATAATAAATACTGAGTAATGAAAAAAAGCAGAATGTTATTTTGAAGGTACATGGAACTGGTTTGGGCAAGCTGAAGCAGTCTGCAGTGGAAAAGAGGGAGAGAAATCACCTGCCAGTAAACCAGTTTAGGAGTAAGGAAACAACAGAGCAGCCCAGTCTAACCTCACTCAGCATGCCTGACACGTTGCATCAATGGGCACAAGCCCTGTTCAACCTAATGCCACAGGAATACAGATCATTTCCAAAAAAACAGATAGCAGGGAGGGAGAGTGTGAGACAGACAGAGAGAGAGAGAGAGAGAGAGAGAGAGAGCTGACAGCAGATGATAAAAAAAAGTCTGAATATTAATTTCATATGCAATGCTACTGTTCTAAATAATTCATAAATGACATGGCCTGGAGCAATGTGGTGAGGCTGCATGGGTTAAGTCTGTTGGGGAGGGACTGGGGTTAGGAAATGATTTCTGGTCCACAGGTTATTTGAAATGGAACATCAAAAGCTTAGCAGAGTTGATCTTTCAAAAGAGCCCAAATGGTTCTCTTTGAAATTTGGACAGGAGACAGGACTCCATAGACCTAAAGGTGAAGAGGCTCTCACTTGTTCCTGAACACGTGACAGAGAACATTTCAACCAAACAAGGTATCACCAGGCATCTGGTGAAATGCTTGAAATTTGTGGTGTGCGTCTGCACCGGACTCTCTCGATGTACAGGTGTGCACAGATCCAACGTATTCTGCACGTTAGATATAAGTTTAAAAGGAATAGATTAGCTTTCTTGCTGAGAATTAGATGAGAAGATTGATATCACTCTCATGTCTGTATCATAAATACAAAGCCAAAGCCAGTAGATGGTCAGCTTAGCTTTGCACAAAGACTGGAAACAGGGGGAAAGCTAGCCTGGCTCTGTCCTAAAGTTACAAAATCTACCTACAGGCACCGCTAAAGCTCACTAATTAATGCATTGTATGCTGAACTATTTCTTAGCTGGATTTACACTTCGATTTTTGTACAGATTAAACAGAAGAGATATAAAATGTTAATCAGTGAGCTTTAAAAGAACTGGTAGGTGGATTTTGTTACCTTCAGACAGAGCCAGGCTAGCTTTGTCCTCCTCTTTCCAGTCTTTGTGCTAAACTAAGCTAACTGGCTGCTGGGTGTATCATAATGTGGTATCCATTGTCTCATCTAACCCTTGGCAACAATACATTTCTAAATTCTCCTATCAAGCAAAATCTTCTGTTAAAATCCCATTGCATCCCCTAATTTCTTTGTAATATCCAATTTTTCACTGCCACAATAGTTTTGTTTCCATACAGGGATCATGACATATTGAAATTACCATAGCTGTCTCAATATCTTTGTGTAAATAACACAATAATTAAACTTAACTTGATGTGATCTGTGTAAAAAAAAAAGAAAAAAAGTAGTATTTTGCACTTGGCTTGAACACCCCCTTCAATAATTCAAATTCGTATTATATATCAAATACCCAGCACTATTCAGCAATAAAAACAACTGCTGGTTGATGGAAGTAGGATTTTCAAATAAGAGCATCCAGCGCCTAATTACAGGCTGTTAGTCGCTGACTGAATCCCATCTTCTTTCCCCTAATTTTCTTGTTTTAAGAGGGGTTTAGCACTTTATCAGACAGCTTACCATGACAGCTAGGCTACGCTTCTGCCAATGTAATATTCTCCATCCCTTCACACATCTGTCGTACTGCCTCATATTTTGCATCTTCAATCTCACTCCATTAACCTTTTTAAGGGGGCTCCTGGGAGAAAGAGGGAGAGGGAGGGAGGCCTTTGTTCTGAAGTTTTGGTGTGCCACACCCTAAGCAGGATCCCTAACAGGGATATTTTATTGATCAAAGACAGCTGAAAAGAATAGACAATAGTCTGAAGGAAGGTCAGCCAAAAAACACCTGTATGCCCCAACTCTGCTCTACCTTTCATCTCAACTTCAAAACCTAATCACACTCAGAGCAGAAAGTCAATGTGTCACAGCTTCTCTTTGTATAGCTATGTCCAAATTAGTTTGCTAGTCAGTCAATCAAACATCGGGTTTATATTCAACTTTTTGAAAGTCAGCCATCTCTGACTGGCACTACTTGTGCTTGGTGTGCTGCAATAATAAGTTGGCTCTGTTTACTCTGGTGAATTTTAAGTTTCAGCTTAGCTTTACCTTGTTTCTTGCTTTAAAGGTGTGATCATCAGTTTGCTGTAGAATCTGAATAAGAATCTGCAATGAAAGCATTTTGCACTTCAGGTATAAGCTTATCTGAGTCCTGGGAAAAATCCATTAAGTCCCACAAGTGCACACATTTGCTCAAGCGCACACACAAACGCAAAGCTGATAAGGTAATGTCATTGTCATCTGGCCATCTGATTAAATAGATTAAAAACACATTTAGAGTATGGTTGTGGCTCTGATGGCTTTGCATGGGGGGGTAAATGGCACCCTCGCATACTCAACTCTGTCCTCATTACTTGCTGCCTTCTCTGCAGGTAGACACCATTTTCTACCTGCAGGTGTGGTACAATATACTGTATTATGTTGTAGTAAGCTGAGTCCTAGAAACAAACAGAACAGCCACAGGGATGTGAGGTCCATTTTGCAGGTTTCCACTGACTGATAGACTAAAAGCCCTGGGCAATGAATCAATAGAAGGCCGAACTGCTAGACAGCTTGTTCAATTTCATTTCCTCAGAAAAGCCCCTTTCCTATTATGGGAATTTCCACTATTTACTCCCTTCCTCCAGTGTGGTAGACAATGTGGAAAAGGTTGGCAGGAAAGTATCTGAAATAAGTTCAGACAACCTCTTTAAAGGTTCAGTTAAGCCACTCAGAGAAGCTAACTAACCGAATTATTTGAAGTTAGACGACTATTTAGAAGTGAGCTGGAAACTATTAGACTAATTTTAAAGGACAAACTTTTTCTCCAGTTATCCTGAGCTTAAAATCTTAGTCATTACTATCATATATTTAATGTCTTATATCAGTTTTAGCTTAAATTCTGGTTGTCAGCCTCATAATTAAATTGAAACATCCTCCATTCACACCTACTGTGGGTAATCATGGATGCTGTTGCAGTCTGTCTGTGTGTGTCGGGCAAGGCAGCAGCTTTCCAGACAATGGAATTCCATCTAAAGAGGACGTTATGCCCAAAGGCTATTAAAACAGGCAGACGATCTATTGGGGAATCTCTAGCGCTTCAGCTTGAGACAGAGGATGACTACACCTCATTGTTATATGTTATCTATCTATTTCCCCCTGTATCTGTCTGCATCTTGCGCATCCTTTCTTTTCATTTTCATATGCATACACACAAACATCTCCCCTACCCATCTCTTTCCTCGCTCCCCCTCTCTCTTTTTTTTCTGGTACTCCTGTCTGGGTATGTGCCTACAGAAGCATCAAAACTGGGATATCTAGATGCTTATCAACCCACGTGGTATTATCTGTACCCTCAGAGCTGAAAAATATCAAACCTCTCTCTGTTTTTCCCCAAAATAAAACCCTAGATGCAGATGAAAGACTATGTGAAGGTGGGAAGTTTGAGCTTTTCAACAAGTTTTAACCGTGTGTTCCTCCTGTTCAAGAGTCACAGAAGACCTCTCTGCTTACTCAGTGCAAACATGGCTGTGAAGGCGGTGTCTATGTATCTGCACTCGCCATACAGAAGACAACTATTGTGAATCCATTTCCAAGCCTAAAATAATCCATTCTAAAGGAGGGATATCATGGATCACTGCAACCCCAGTCTAAGAGTACAGCAAAGTCATCACAGCCTGATCACAGTATAGCAGTATTGAGGTGAATAAAAACACAGAAAGCACACTGTTTGACTGCATCAAACAGACTGATGTGAAGCTGAGCTAATATGAACTAATATGGGGAAATTTATGTCTTGATTCCTTTAGCAGGGCACTGCAACATTTCATTGTTTGCGGTTAAATAAGGGAAAATTGGTGTGTATCCAAATTAATATTTTTTAACATTTAAATCATTCCAACAGATTCCAAAGGGGTATATAAGGTATACTGTACATATACGTATATCTGCTGAAATACATACACATATAAAAAAGTAACCAGTTGCCATGTTGTGTGTTACATTACATTTAAATGTATATGCAAGTATGTGTGTTTGCTTTAAAGATGAAGTAAAAACCCCAGCAATGTCATCAGGGTTTTTCTCGTCTTGGACTTGAGACTTTAAAGTTTTTACAGAAAGCCTTTGGTATGAAATGGGGGCATGGAGTTTGAAAGACCTAGGCATTTTCAAAACTTAAAGAGTCTAATCAACGAGAACGTTGAGTTGCATTATGGGAAATGTAGGATTGAGAGTTTTTGGAGACTGACTGATCTGCTTTGATTTTGACCATTCTGTTTCAAATCTCTTGTAAGACCTCCAACTTTATGTGTGCAAATTATTCATGTGCAATACTAAATAACACAGAACCCCTTTAACTGTGAATGTAACTCGGCCAGTTCAGTCTAGTTGCCTCGTTTAACCTGATGATTCTGATTCACATTTTATTTCCATTCATCAGGAAAGAAAATCTATATTTGCTGAAGTCACATCTGTCTGACTAAAAGTCACCAGACACTGGATGGAGACTCAAAGCTTCCAGCAAATTCTGCAAATTCAACAAAATGAATGTTGCACATCTGATTGGTTCATTCTGTTTTGTGTTTTTCCTGTTCAGTATTTACCTATCTACTAATCACATCATGATCCAGCTTTGCAGCAGCTAAGTCAGACACAATATAAATCAGGCAGTAGTTGACTTTGGTCTGTTAGTGTGGACAAAATGCTTGGCAGAGACAAGTAAATATAGCTCCAAAGAGATGAGACTTCAAAGAGGACACAAACTGAGATGCAGGGGCCAAGTTCCTTTGGCCATTGGTGTCCAGGAAGTAAGTTGGGAAACTTCATGCTGTCATCTGGTGTCCAGTGAAGTTTCTGTTCTCTTTCCAGTCTTCTCCTTTTGGCCGCGTCATTAGCTTAGGTAAACACATGTAACAGAGCCGGATAACCTCATCCACCTCTGAGGAAAGACACTTACAGGAGAGAACAGGTGATGAAAAGGATTGTGTGTGTGTGTGTGTGTGTGTGTGTGTGTGTGTGTGTGTGTGTGTGTGTGTGTGTGTGTGTGTGTGTGTGTGTGTGTGTGTGTGTGTGTGTGTGTGTGTGTGTGTGTTTGTGAGCTACAAAAGGTTGCAGGGACGCAGGCAGGCAGACGTTCTTGGAGTTGCCTGGCAACCCTCTAGCCACAAAGAGGGGGAAGTCTGGTGCTGGTTATGATGGTGCGGATGAGTTTATGAAGAAAGAATGAAATAATCCATTCCCACAACTTCTTCTTTTTATACTATCTCAAAAAACAAAGAGGGCTGGATTACATGCTCTGTGGTTGCATGTACCATGCATTCAAACAATATTAACTCTCTTTAACAAACCTGCCACTGGGGCAAACAACATCAGCATATCAGAATGTAACATTCACTCAAAAGTCTTCCAGATTTTGCCTTAAATAAACCCCACATATCGTTTATTTAAATTACAAAACAATCCGATACCAGAAATTTATCGCTCATCCATGATGGTGTTTTCTTATAGGTCAGCACCAACTGTGCATTGCAGGGTGGCATGCAAGGAAGCCATGAGAACCTCCGGTGAACCTGTGGTGTGGCTTGGTGGGGGGATTCTTCTCTCCCTCACCTGTCTGCCTGGGGAGCCTGGAGCCTAGGATAAACACAGCCCATGGGTACTCTGAGCTAGATTTGCCTGCAGCTGTGGGGAGGATTATAACATTGGGCTACAGAGGGAGGAAAAGAAGGCGGGGGGGGCAATCTGGAGAAACAGGGAAACAACAGAGAACTACAGAAAAATGGCGAGAGATGGTGGGCAGCAGCTGGAGATGATTATGACATGACTCCAGGTTGCATCCCTCACCATGCTGCTATTTCCTCACTCACATGTTCAGTCGCTCACTTATTCACTCACTCCTTAACCACTGCAGATACACCTGTGGTGCACTGAGATCCGCGTTGCTCTTTCCTTTATACCAAATGGCATATCTATAACTCAGGGGTTAGTGAGTGAGTAAGTTAGTGAATGATACAAATGGCTAATGATAATGTATGTTGTACTTTGGGTCTGATTTGTTCTTTGGTAGTATGTTTTTCTTTTGTGTCATCCCTGCAAAGTTATAAAACAAACTAAAATTTGCCATATATTTTCTTAAGGAATTGGTGAGGACCAAACACAGATAAAAGAGGGTGAATATTGGACTCTCATTCATCAGGTGGACAAAACCCTGACTCCAAATGAATGCTAATGTTGCTCCATGACTGCTGGATGTGCACTGTTTGCTAACCAATTTGCCATTTCTACCTAATAAGTTGATAATATATCAGTTGTGTTCACAACTTGTTCTGTTGCCTCCAAGTGACTAAAATAGCCAAGTAATGCTGCTTTAATTAAGTTAAATACAATACATCCTCACAAAATAATTCCTGAAATTATTTTGGCTTGCTTACAACAAGACAGTTTACCTCTATTATTTGTAAAGCAACAATATAGCGTGTGTGCTGAAGAAGCATTGTGAATTTTAGATTTGCTCCACCCAGTCAGTACAAATTATTCAGAATATGTCAGTATAGTATTGTACTATATGTACTAACGGGTGACATGAAGATAGCAGGATTCTATACAGTGCACAGGAGGAGCGCAAAACATACAAAAGATACTAGACGGCACATGTATTTTACATGTCACTCTACACTCGTTCATTCAGTATTCAGTCAGTATGTGCATCCAGGAATCTTGATGGCATACTCATTTCCCACATTGACACAGCCCTTGCTGTGCTCTCTGTCTGAGCTCTTACATTATTGCCTGAGGCCACAAACAAAGACAAGTAAATCAGAGCTTCCCGGCATCTTGGCAACAAAGCCCTGAGCTCTAAAGATTGGGTGAACAGATAAATAGTAAGAGTATAAGAGAACTGTAGGAGAAATGAAAGCTAGGATAAAATAATTATTGGAAGGTGAAGGAGTGATGCAGTGAATACAGAAATGAGTGATAGAGCAAAAAAAAACAAAACAGTCATGGCAGGAAGCATTGGGCGGTAAAGTGAGCAACACAGGAAAGAAATACAGATAATGATAGAGATAGAGAAATATAGTAATGGCTGTGGGCAGTATTTAAATGAGCCTGTCCAGCGGTCCAGTGCACAGATTGAATGTAAATTATTACCACTGTGTGCTCACTGGAGCTGCTTGCTTGCTAGCCAGTGGGCACTCAGTAATTCAGAGATACAGAAACAAAGAAAAGAGGGCAGACAATGAGACAAGATAAGAGTATAACATGTAAAATTAAATACTGAAGGTTTTCGTAAACATAATGAATTACTTTGTAACTTGTTACCCCCATGGTGGACAGTCTCTAGTTGGTTCAGGTCACGTTTAGTGGCGCAGCATCATATAGTGTCTCGATAGAATGGAGGTGCAGTAGGAGCTGCAAATGAGGAAATGGCAGTTATGAATCTAAACAGATTATTTTAACAGTTTAAGAATACAAAACACAAAATAAATCCAATGGAAATATCTAAACATATCATTATTCCACATTCTTATAGTTTTTACAATGTTGTTCTGTCTCTTTGGTTTCCCAACCTAGAGAGAGAGAGGTAGTCTGTGTTGTCGGTGTGTGTGTGTGTGTGTGTGTGTGTGTGTGTGTGTGTGTGTGTGTGTGTGATAAATCTCACAGAGCAGATCAGTAAGGCCGTGGGCAGAAGCAAGGCAATGGGCCCCAGAGTCCCAAAACCACCACCAATACTGCTGCCCACAGCCAAACATACACAACACATACAAAAACACACACTTTGGGCACTCAAACGGCACACAAATCTGTGTTTCTGTGTTTCTTTGGTGTTTGTGTCTGCTTGTTATTATCTGCAAAGTGTGATTTAACAGATTACGTTAATATGCATGCATGTATTTTTATATATTCAGGCACTTTAACAGGCTACGCCACTGATTCTCTTATGAAATAAAAACATTGGTAAGTTGTTGTTGGTGCTGTCTGGCAAAAACTTTGTGACATTATTTTTACTTTTCCTATTTGACTTGAACTTTAAAACAGTTCCTTGTAAAACAAAAATGTCAGTAACAACCGCTACTTTATTCCTTGCAGTGTAATTATATTTTTCGCTTTTCCCTCTTAAACTTAGCTATTTAGTAGCCTGAATCTAGCTCCTGTTACTCTACCTGGTCACCCTAACAAAAAACATTGGTTTTTATACTGCATCAAACTGTCCACTGTCCCCATCCATTAGAGCCTGAGTTTGTATCAATGGGGATTATCAAAATGTTAATTTCACTTCATGTATACTTACATAAACTGCACTTCTGTATTTTCTGTATCACTGGGGAAATTAACGTACTATATCTAGACTTAGTTAAATAGCAATGGTTTCATATGCAAGTATCATTAAATAGTATTTGTTTATTGTTTGTTCTCAGTTTCAAGTCGGGACCACGTCATAGAAAAATATCCTCCAAAGAGCCGACAGCTTTTGTTCCTGTTGTGTTTGGTCTTCAGGCTGTTACGCATTAGGCTGAATAACAGGAGCTCTTATTTTTGTTGGGGGTAAACAGCTGGCTAAGGAAGCTTTGTCTTTTCCCACCTGGATACTTTGTTGGCTGTCTGGCTGCTATCAGCTAAAGGAAACTCCATAAAACAATCTTGACACAGTGCCAGCACGGCTTTCCTGCAAAAAAGCTTAGTTATGTGTACATTGGATTTTTTTTCTTGCCTGTCTATGTCTGCATGTGCAATCTGTTCCGACCTTTATTTACAATATGCTTAAATCTCTACTGTTGCCTCTCTGTTTTGCTCTCACACTACCTGTCTCTCCCAATGAGCCTGTTTTCCTTCCTTCACTTATTGATTTCAGCACTAACCCACTGTTCAAGGGAGTGTTATTTCCCGCTGAGGCAGCTGGGTGTTTGTTTGTGTGCATGTGTTGCCTGTGTGTGGACCCACGTCTGTCCCTGCTTAGGCAAAAGGAAGAGACAAGACATCTCATCACTGTTCTGCACCAATCTCTTTGATGAGCTGTCTTGTACTAAACTGGTGCCAGTGGTTCAGAAACATGACTGGAAAATCAGGAATTTTTAAGCCAAAACATTAAATAAATCTGTTATACTGTATATAGTATATCTGTACACATACAAAACATGCAAAAGTGTTAACATTTTGTTTTCATGGTAAAAATACATCTTTTGCAGAAAAATAACAGCCATGAATCCAATCCACCCCCCAACCTGCCTCATGTATAATAAAGCCTTAACTCCCTCTAGAGAATTGCCAGAGAATTCATAATTTTCCAGCTTTCTCTTCCTCCAAGGTGCTTTTACCACAAATCCACCCTGGTAATGTATGCATCCAGCACAGAGATCAAAGATGCATAGATCATATTTTGGTGTGTGCTTTCGTATATGTATGTGAGCTGCTAACAGGGATGTATGTGTGCCTTCAAAAGCACCATGACTAGGCCTGAGGCTAGAGGGCACGGAATACGGGTCTTGATGTCAGCTGTCTCCATGTGTGCCGCCTTCATATGCAGTCACATTATACAGCTCCAGCATGAAGGTGAATCACTGAATGTGATGCCGTAAAGCCCTGCAAGTTTGTGACTTCTGACCTAAAGTAAATACAACTCTGCACAGCATGTTGCAGGTCGTGCTGCTACAAGCCTCTGGGCTAAAAATAGATAGAATGCGTGGCTTTATCACATACAAAATATAAGTGTATTTTTAAAAAAATAAGTTGACATTTTGGGAAAAAACCTTGTTAGTTTTCTTACGGAGAGTTAGATGACAAGATCAATACCACTCCCATATCTCTACGGAAATTATGAAACTACCACCAGCAGCTGTTTTAGCTTAGCATTAGCATAGCATAGATTAGCATAAAGGCTGGAAAACGCGGGAAACAGCTAGCCTTTGTCTGTTGGAAGGTAACAAAATCTGCCTACCAGGATTCACTGATAAATAATATCCTTTGCTTAACCTATACATAAACCAAAGACCACATGAAGTCGCTGCTCCTGGCCAAAAACTGTCTGGCACATATCCTCCCATAAAACTACAACTTGATGTTTTTACACGTAAAGCTTGTTTTATGCCTCTCCAGGCTGCTCAAAAGGGAACGTACACGGCTTTTGTTTGGAAACCTCCACGTGTTTCTTTTATGCTTTTATACTTTTCGATAGGAAGAAGTGTACCACAATGTACGAAAATGCAGAAGAAATCAGAAAACGGAAATAAATTTCAATCTGGTGACTAGCGCAAACAAACCATTAAATCTATAAAATAAACCTGAAAGAATCTGTATTTGTCAGTGTATATGGTCAGGACAATGCCAGACAATTCCTGAAGAGGAATTTAGTTTTCTATGGTCTGCTACCGGTGTTGGATCAACCAATCAACTTGCTTGATGTGCAGGTTCACATAATGTGTTGTTGAGATTTGGGAGGGGTGTGCATCACTTCCTTTATGGTTACATATAAGACTCTTCCCTCCATAGGTAAACCAAATATAACCTAATAATTTGTTAGTCTTCAAAGTGTATTTCCCAAAATGCTAAACAATTCCTTTAACACGATTAACACGATCCTTTAACAAGATTTCAAAGTATTATCACAAACACATGTGTAACTAGAAAAAACTTATGCGTCTAAATCAAACTGTATTGTTTGTTGACAGCTGACATCATTGTAATATTGTTCCTCACTGCTTTCTCTCTGTTGATAGTTTAATACCAGAGTCATATCAAGGTGTATTATACCATTTCCAGTCACTGCACTGCAAAGTACTCATTTTATTGATTTGGTCTTCATTTTAAAGCGCAACATGCCATGTTCGGTTAATGATAGAGTGGGCAGGGCATTCAGTGAAAAATTGCTGCAATCATGGCAGGCTGCTGTTCAGAAATAGAGCAGACTGATGTAAGAAACTGAGCCAAAGGGCTTTTAAAGGTTATGTCATCGTTTGTGACAGTTGGAGGAGAAAAGAATATCCGCTGGGATTCGGCTCTCTCTGACAGGCCATAGATGAGGGAGGGAGATACAGAAACATAGACAAAGAGAAGCAAATATGTTTGAGTGAAATAAGAAGGTCTTAAAAAGGCAATTATGGAAAAAAAAAAGATCTTGAATTTTTGCTTTTTGTCCCCTGGATTAAAGGTCAGACTGTCATCCACATTTGCGCAGGTGAAGCAGTGTCATTTTATTTAAATATAGAAGGGTTTCAATTTCACTCGTGGGGGCAAAACACAATGTTTCTATATATAAACAACACCCGAGCACAGGGATAAATTGAAGCCCTGCTCAACTAACAACACTGTGGTCAGGTATATTGGACACAGTCTATTTACTTCCCCCTCTGAGGAATGTGCAATGGTGAGAACACGCGTATGATTGGTCCGTCTGGGTTAAACATACACTACCTGGGGTGATAAATCATAATCATGGGAACACAGCCGCTGTTTCTTTTCCACTGTATATGTCTCTAGGTGCCAGTCTGTCTGCCTTTCTGTCACTCACGAAACCTCTCATACATCAGTTCATCCAATGAGAAATGGTAATCTTCCCAGCTATATCTTTGCCATGTAGCTGCGGCTGCATCTCAGATAAAATCCATTAAAGACTGCAGTGCATGCTCTGGTTGCCGAAGACACCTGACAGTCAGGGTTTAAGGACAGCAAATCAAACCAGGAGCGCCGAGGATCCTGACACAGAAGCAAAGACAGGCCTGATATCCACCTGCCCTGACATTTGGAAGAGAAGGCTTTTTGATCTGGGAGGCGGCATGGATCTGTGTTTGTTTTTCTGTCTCTATTGCTACAAGTCTGTCTATAGCCATATATCTCTGCCTCTCACTGCATGTCTGTCCTTGTTCCTGTCAGTTTTATAATTTTTTACTCAGTTTTCTCTTTTTTCCTTATTTTCTTGCTTTGCCCATCCCTATCATTTACATTTTTTTTTTTTAATGTTTCTGTGTATTTAAAACAGTCCCTGTGTGTGTGTTGTACTTTGATCCATGTGGATATATCTCTGTATAGCACTGCTGTATGGGGCAGATGGAGCAGCAATTCACAGACCCCCTCACCTCACTGTCAGAGGGTTATCTGAGTAAAGCCTGGTGTGTCTCCCACTGAGCCAGGAGGCACACACCCTCCCTCCACCAGCTTTCATCTGTGCCTTAATGCAGTGAAAGCACCTGCACACACATGCACACACACATAATATTTATTTGCCAGGGTTTTTCACTGTGTCGCATTCATTTTCTACCCCATTTCTCTTATTTGTAACCACCAATTGTTCAAGAATATTTGATGCCCAGAATGTTGCACAAGAACACACATGTGCAGGAAATTGTACAGTGGTAATGAATGTTGATTTTTCAGTGACAGTTATTTGGTATTGACAAGTGTTGATTGCTTTTTGTTGTTTCTTCACTGATAGAACTGATAAGATTCTGGGTTGAGTGTTTGAAACCATTAAAAAGTGTCCACTTAACTCTGATGGTGCTGATTTTAACAGGAACTGACAAAGTGCTCAAACTCTCAGTTAAATTAGCACTGATTATTTCCCTTGGTTAACATGTTAACATATAATAATCCTATGTGTGAAAGATACATCTTCCGGATGTGCTGGGACACATCGTTAATGATGTAACCTGTGTCCTAGGGTGTTTCGAGTCTCACAACATCAGACACCCTCACCCAGGCGACCCAGCAGTGGTTGATCAGGCCCTTACTTGCATCCCAGCAACAACTGCCCACGGATCAGCGCTCTTGATCAAATGCCACCTGGTGGCTTTCTCTGGATTGGATGGGCCTTTTCTTTGCCACGCCTGTGATACCCAATCGTTTGAGGACTTTGCAGGGTGCATTTCCTGCAAAGCCTCTGCAGCCCACCTCTATGGGCTCATGGTGCATATTCCAGCCTCTCTCCTGGCACTTCTCCACTAGTTCCTGGTACTTTGTGCATTTCCTCTCATGGGCTTCTTCAGCACGCTCTTCCCAGGGCACTGTGAGCTCCAGCGTGATCAGTTGTTTTGTCATCTCAGACATAATAATCATGTCTGGTCAGAGTGATGTTGCTATGACGTGCTGTGGAAACTTCAGCTGCTTGCCCAGATCGACATGCAGTTGCCAGTCAGAGTTCATGTAAAGGAGGCTTTTCCTTGTTTTTTGTTAAGTGTCCAGTGGCGATGGTACCCACCAGCTCCTTTTGCTTTAGACGTGACTCTGCCACCTCCACTGCTTTCTCTGCCCTCCCTTTCCTCCCTGTTCTCACCTAGATGCCAGCTGATGACACCTTCTCGTCCCTGGAGTCCCTGTACTGTGGGGCTTCTCTTGTTCGCGCCACCATAAGTTCTTCAGTGAGGCCACTGAATAGGCTACAAGATATTATTGGTCCTGTACAGTGCTGCACTGTTGATGCTGCATGGAAGGCCCAGCCATTCACGGAAAAAACCAATGATCTTCCTCTCGAGGGAGTATTGCTAAAATATAAGCCATCATTGTGGTTGTCTTTGTATATAGCAGTATTTGATATTGAAAAACAAAAACCTAAAACAGGAGAAATGCACGCTTTGTGCTGTGTGAAATATTTTAATTTATGATTTCTATTCACACTATGTTGGTCTGTTGATTATAACTGTGCAGCACAAAGGCCTGTAAATGATATATGTATACAACATATGAGACAAAATGCCTGATAGAGCTTCCAAAGGCAGTAAATCTAGGCTGTTTCATATCCTGCTGTGATTTGTAATTTTGTTGACTTATCCATCCTGGTCAGTCTTTCCTGTAGTATTCAACAATTCTTACACACACACATACCCTCATACATACATAATGATAGCTATTAAGAGTAACCTTTACTTGTATTGGGTCTTTAAAGAACAGTTTGAAGCTTGGATGTAGAGTAATAATAAACAAAACTGATTCTACTACAGCAACTGCCAACTCTGGGTAAAAATGTAGGCTTCATAACAGTTTAGATTTGCCTATTATTTATCTTCAGGATTTTATTTTCTTTCTTCAGTAGCTGATTTAGAAGCATCAGAGTCTGTCCGACCTTCCCACTTTTGTATGAGCTCACCATAACAATAATGAAGAAGATAATCAGATAATGTCGGAAATCCCAGATTTATATCACCACTAAAATTTAATTAACTAGTCCGTTGACCTTGGGTTATCTCTCGAATTTTCAGTTAAATAAAATCAAGAACGCTAATGTAATATTAGTAAGTTTTTGACATTAAAAAAGTAAAATGACAAATTTAATTTAGCTTGCTGACAGATTGTTCCAGAATTTAGGAGCCCCGATTGCCAGTCAGACACAATTTTCAAGTTTGATTTTAGAAAATCACATCAATTCCATGCAAACATGCACACATAAGTGCAGGCACATAAACACGCTGCTTTTTATACATCACATACTGTAAATATTCACTGTGATCACATATGCCGTAGCAATCTCTAAAAAGTAAGCAGTGGGATATGGAAAATCATATATGTCGCATTATTTTTCTAGGTACCAAGTCACACTTCCTGCAGCCATCTGTTTTCCAGAGATAAACTAACTGCTGACCTTCAACTGAATCTAAGCATTAGTGATTACAGTATGTCATTCTATCCCATCAGACTGATGGTACTCCCTGTTTTCAGAGGTGCCATACGCAACAGTTATATGTGTCAGCATGTTGTTATGTTATTAGTCCATGTAAACATGCAGCCATGGTAATCACAGCCTTTGTGACATTTTTATGCGCCAAGGGCCTAATGCATCAGAAAAGCAGAAATTATCAGCTCACCCCCAAGTGAATCTTATACACCACCTCTTCATGGGGATTAGAGGATGGAGGTGGGGCGGTTACACTCAGTGCAACACAGACTGCTCCTCACACCAACACCCACAGAACAACAGGCTGATAGAACAGCTAAACACCAACCAGAAAAGAGCAAACAGCACATAGAGCTGGTCAGGCTATTCATAGACGGTGGTTTTACAGATATGATTAAGACAAATGACTAAGCATAGAAAATTGCATTTTTGTTCACTGCTAAACAGGGACTCTTAACATGTTATTTAATCTTGTGATTCTTTAATTTGAATATTGTCAAAATAAGTGGATAAAATCAGGAAGCTGAAGTAGAATTTAATTATTCTTAATTACTCTTCCATTAATCTAGTTTCTTTTTCGTTGCATGTTCTGTCAGTGTACTTTTGGTTCTGTATAGGTACTACTGCTTTCTTAGTGACTCTGGGTTTGTGCTTACTATCCATTTCTACTTCTGTATTACTAATAATCCCACTTTTCACACATAAATTGTGGTCATTTCCTGTAAACTGATGATGGTGATTTCTAAGGGGAAATTCCATTAGTCCATTGCTGAAACAACAAATTTAAATTCTTTTATGACTTAAGAGTGTGTAATCACTGTTGTAACTGACCATTCGCTGTTACTGTTGGTATGCCTCGAGCTCAAGTTTTCCAATCTTGCATGGCACATATGTAATTTATAGTTGTAACAAGGGGTTGGTAACTTATATTGTTTTCAACTGACTCGTTTTAAAATGGGAACTCTTTATTATATGAACTTGATGGCTATATACTGTAAATGACACTGCGCTAAAAGGCTATGGCTATGACTGGACAATCATGTGGATTGTTCTATGGGAGGGCTTTAGTAGACAGTCAGTTGGTCATATTACAGCCATACGCACATACATTGTTATTGCTAGATTTATCTTTATTGCCATTTTTAAGTCTTAAATTATTACCTTTAAGCAACAATATGTGACTTATTGTTTTTCTGTGTGTGTGTTGTGTGTGTGTGTGTGTGTGTGTGTGTGTGTATGAAGATGCAGTCAGCTGATGAGATGAAACATGTATGTGGGTCACTTGGTAGGTATGGGGAGGGGACACATTGCCAAGGATTGCTTTCAACTTGCTAACAGATACAGCCATTTATGACAGCCATCTGTCCAGCATATACTGTATGTGTGTGTGTGTGTGTGTGTGTGTGTGTGTGTGTGTGTGTGTGTGTGTGTGTGTGTGTGTGTGTGTGTATGCATACACTCGCAGGCACAATTATGTTTTCGCTGGTGGGTGTAAGGGTCCAGGTGGCTGGATACTGTAATATTGCACCCACAATGTGCAACAGCATGGGGGATGTGGGAGCCCACCAGGGCGTGTTAGTCATAAAAACACACTCATAAATGCCCAATCTTTGGCCTGCTGTTACCATGAACCAAATCTGTTATCTGAAGAAATGTGGTACTCTAGCTTTTAGGGTTACAACTTATCTTGGTAATATGAATCAAGAGATGTTTTTTACATTTAGTATCTCACTATCCAAGAATGGGCAATTAAAATTATTGCAGAAGTTGTTCTATATGTGTGGAAGAAATATTGTTAACAATAACTATACAAGCTACAAACTACAAACGTCATTTCCCCTTTGTTCATATGCACTATAAAACATAATAAACTTTAGCATGAATATTTGAAGCAAACTTGACACAAAGTCTTACAACCTAGATAATAGAAACAACTAAATAAATAAATATATCAATAAAAATGAAATAAATGACAACAAGGCAAACTCCACCTGCTGATGAAGCTCATATAATATGTTCGAAAACTCCAGAATGGCTACTAAATGGACCTTGTGGTGATTATTTTTTCAAATAATGTTTTTCAAAATCAAATCTGAACTTTTAACCCAGATTTTAAAATAACATGGCGAGAAGCTGTGAAGTGCTCAACAAAAAAAAACATGATCTGCTGATGAAGATCATGCTATATGATCAAAAACTCCAGAACAGCTGCTTTAAGGACCTCACAAAGAGGTGATTTTCTAAACAAAAATGGTTGTTTGTCTTTGCTTCCCAGTGGTGCCACCGTCAGCGGGAAAGCATTGTTTGTAAGTCATCCAAGACCATTACAAACTGTTCATTAATAATTAAGAATTAATACTTTATATAACCATTGTCTGATTTGCAACCTTTGTTATTACAGTATAGGCCCTTTAACATGTCAGAGCATTTCAAAAGATAATCTTACAAGAGATCCTCTGCTCTGAATTAAAGTTAATAACTATACACAGTGGGATTAAACAACATCTAGCTGTTAGTACAGATACATACAGTGAAGTACCCGAGATAATCATGGGCGAGAGGACCATTCACAATAATACAGTGGAACAAGATTTTAAATAAAAATGTCTTGATTGTTGTCATAGTGTCAAATGATCACATGATACATTTTGTGGTAGGCTGAAGTGCTTGTCAATTCAGAGGCTTCCTGGAGGTAAAGAGGGGTAAAAAGGCCACTTCATAGGCTAGAGTAGATAACAGATGAGGTTTGGTAAAGAGGACTGAGCTGCTCCTTTTAAATGCATGTTGACATCTTGAAACAAGATCAGGGCTCAGATCCCATAGGCATCAAAGATCTTTGTGCTTTGGGAATATGATGAGAACTGAAACACTTTGTGATTGAAAAAGCAAAGATTTCTTTTCAAAGGTTAAAAGCAGCTGAAAACAAGCATTAGCCAAATAGAAAAAAAAAAAAATTGGATCTTGCTCGTTGGCAGCGACTCATGAGCTTTTTGATAGTAATCGTTTTTGGTGTATCAGAGAAGCGGTTAAACTAGATAAGAGATGACATGAGGGAAAACACTGTACTTTTCTGTCTTTTGATTCCCATGGTGAACACTTGCAGGTGACAGGACCCATTCCTGTACAGCAAATCATTTGTCATCGCTTCTGAGTGCAGTTTTGCATATCAAACCTGTGAAGAATCATCCATGGTACAGTCTGTGCTGATAGTGAGGAGGGAGATGGAGGAGATCTATTTTTACATCCAGCCAAAACAAGGTTTGAAGTGAAGGCCCAGCGGAGAGGAGGAAGAGAAGTTGAGCTGATATGCTGCTCTCATCAGGTGTTGCTAGGATCTGCAGACACTGCTTTATCATTCATGTTGTTCAGATGGAGACTATCAAGGATGATGCTCAGATATCTGGCAATTAATAGCTTTTTATTGGTTTTGAAGGATTTTTAGCAGCAGTCGTGGTGTAGCTCAAAGGATGGCAATATCGGTTTGTCAATCCACTGCTTTGATCCAGACCAAAGTATATAAACAGCTATGGGATGGATTGCCATGCAACTTTGTAAAGAATTCATGGTCCCCTGAGGATGAATCCTTCTGACTTTGCTTATACCCTTGACTTTTACTAGCACCAACATGGCAATGACAGCTCACACTGATGGATACTCGTGCTTTAGAGTGAAATGTCACAACAGCTATTGGATGGATTATTATGAAATTTGATACAGACATTCACGTCCCCCTCAGGATGAATATTAATAAGTTTTGTGATCCCCTCACTTTTGACCTAACGCCATCATCAGGTCAAAATTTGTCCAATACCTTGTTTTATGACCAAATACTTGCAAAACTAATTAAATTCCCATTTGTCTCAGCTGTACTTTGTTTTTGGTGCTAATTAGCAAGTATTAGAATGATAAAATGCTAAAGTAAGATGTAAGATGGAAAACATGTACCCGCTCAACATCAGTGAGTTAGCATTGCCATTGTGAGTTAGCATTCAGCTCAAAGTTACTGTTGATTCTTGGCCTTTTCTTTTTTTTCACCCTATTTTGATCAGTCTTTATATGCTTTTATATATGGAAATGACACATTTTCACAGTGCTTGTTATGTTTGTAGGTCCAACGGTATTGGCTGCTAAGAACCACAGATACCACAGGAAGAAACTGTTCTTTTTTGCATATGTGTGTTTCTAACCACACGTGCACATGCACGTGTGTATAGATTCACATGGTTGTGTGAATATGGATGGGCTTTTATGAGCAGACTATGTCCTAAGAAAGCAATATGTACAATATATAGAAGAGAAAATGACCTAATCCTTTTCTAAACTACAGTAAATGCACCAGTACTGTATATTTTCTGCCTAAAAGCAAAAAGCAAAGTAATTAAGGCCAGCATTCCTGTATGAAGATGCTTTCTCGGATGTATTGGGTTGTAAAATTCAGTCTTCATATGGAACAATGTACAAAGACGGATGTTTTTCTTGTAAGGCAAAGCTTATTTTCTTGGCTATATTTAGCGGCCTGTTCCAACTGGAGTTGAGGATATTGCATGCTGCGCGTGATCTGAGGGAGGCATATGTTTTTCCCCCATCTGACCCACACATCCTGGTGTGAATTAAATCAAAGCTGAGAAGTGCTGAGAAGAGGTGATAGGCAGTGTTCTCTTGAGATAAGCCAGTGTAATTTTTGCTCCAACTAGCCAGCAAAGTAGTCTCACTTCTTGACAAATAAACCAGCTGTAGGTATGTAGTAGTGTGATGCCCAAAGGGGCTCTGTAAGGAAAGGAAAAATAGGAGGACAAGAAGAAACCAGTCCCAAAATGAGACTTGAAAGCTCTTGTGTGGCTTTAAAACACATCACTGACCATGTCATCTGTAATCTCCTTTGTTAGATACAACTTGTTTCTGTTACCAAAAGCAATAGAGTCCTGGCTGAGACTGAAGATCTCCTCTCTACCTACCTACTGATCTTTTCTTCGCTATTTCGGATCACTCCCCCCTTTTTTAACATCTTCAGCCTCTCGGCTGCCACTTCATCATTCTTTGTCAGTCCGTGGGCTTACACTGACACATGGGTTCAGAAGAACAGTTTTTGTGTATTCTAGAGGCACTGACTATTAGAAATGAGGCAACTCGTGTTCTTTACACGTATTACATTCTGTAAATGCAGTGGCGGAAGAACTATTCAGATCCTAAAATTAATGAAATACTCTGTTACAAGTAAAACCATGAATTCAAAATTTTATAAACTGACTATATCTTTGTATGTGAAATCTTAATCTGAAAAGTCACAAGTAACTATAGCTGCCAAATAAATGTAGTGAACTAAAAAGTACATTTCCCTTGGACTACAAGTATAAAGTATAAAACAGGAGTATAGTAAAAGTTCCTCAAAATATTATGTATATACACAACTTGAGCAACTTATTCCACCACTTTGTAAATGAACTTTTTTTTCATTGAAACTAAGTATGTAAGTGATCAATTTGTTGACCATCTGAAGGTGTCACATCAATTTGATGAAAATCAGCACTAAGTTATTTATAATCTTGTATAAAACACATTGAGACAAAGGTTTGACAACGAACCATCACACCATTTCAGTCAGGTTACATTTAGCTGTAGGCAGTTGAAAGCACCCTCTAACTTATCTGTCCTGTTCCTGTTTACTTGTTTGCCTTGCTATATTTTTTTCAATCAAAATATGATGGCAGCTGAAGTTCGCACATTGATTCACTGATGTAAAACATAGTCTAGTTTCCACTTTCTAAAAGAGCACACTGGCTCCAGTCTGCTGTCCTCCCAGGGATGAATCCATAGGGTTTCCGTCTTGCTTTGCTCCGCGGTTTTATGATTTATTCATATGTAGAGTAGAACATTCTGACAATCCCCCACAGCCCACCGCACCCTGTACCCGCAACCCCCCACCTCTCCAATCAGAAAAATCGAAGGATCTGCAATGTGGAAACGCATTGTAAAATTAATCCAGCTTTAGGTTCTAGTCCGCTTTTTAATTAAATGCATAATTACATGGCATGTACTCTACATAGTGTATGTTTGTGTACAGTCAGAGATACAGGGCAGATGAGAAAGGGGATGACATGTGACCCATGATGACCTGAGCGCATGGTATGCAATTTAACCCACAAGGCCAGCAGTGTGCCTCGAGTTGCTTCCTTTTTCATGGATAGAACCATTTATAATGCACCATATAAACTACAAAGGTGGACGGGTAAGTGGACATGCGAACTAGGGATGAGACAGAGAAAAGAGAGGCACATTTGACACTTCAAAGCATTTTAATGCACCATTTGTTGCATGGGAAATGGACATGCATTAGAATGGGTTTGTACTAAAATCCTTTGTACTATAAACACAACACACCAGCTACACCCAGACATGGGAGGGTTGGTACGGAATGAAAGAAAAGGGGAAAAAAATGTATGAGTGATTTGGAAGTATGAGATGGTGAGGACAGACTGCTCATAAAAAATGTGTAACATTGGCTGTACATGCACTCAACCCACATACAACGGTGAGTCATGTACAGACTCACTCTCTCATGCACATACACACATGGAGAGCTGTGTGTTGACCTCTTGCATTTTGGCTGCGGAACTCCCTCCAGTTTTCTGCTTCTTCCTCTCACAGTCTCATGTATTTTTCATGCACTAGTAGTCCCAGTGGAAGGCCTGTGTGCCCAAGAGAGGAATCTCCACTGTTACAAGGACATGTTCTACACCAATACCCTGATATTAGGGGTCTATAATGTGCATATCAATGGCTGAATAGCCTTTAATCTTTACTTACAAGTCTCTTTTATGAGAGGTTTTGTGGCTAGATAGACGAGCTTCCCTTTAAACCGTTCATCAGGTTCTTTTTTTTCTTTTAAAAATTAACTAATAGTTTATGGCCCACAGGTCATCAGTGTCGTGGAAATGGAATAAATATCCCTTTTCAAAGTCTTATACGAATAAAAAAAACTAGAAAGGCCAAAAACAGAAGGACACCCTCTTCAAATGTTAAGATGCTACGGATAACGGGGCCTTCATTGACGTCACTGGATGCTCCTACAAGTCCCAGAATGCGTCGCTTTAGTTTCTCGCTGCGTTGGCGATGCCGCCGCATTCAAGTACTCCTCGGGAATTTCTAAGTTCCATCTATAAATCTCAGCTGCCACTTGGATGGTCATGTAGCTGTAATAAAAAAAAATCGAGCTAAGTAAACTGGACTTCTTAACAAATGCTATATATTTGGAGCAATGAAACAGTCCTTGAATTTTAAGTGCGGTGGCAAAAAGAAGTGGCCTATTGCATGTTTTCAACATTTTATAATTTATTTGGTTATATAACTGTTCAAGACCATTTGTATGGTGGAATTGTAGACACCTTTGGAGATGTTCACAACAAATGTATTTTGTTAATAAGTTAGGCTACATGTCTATCTCAGTTACATTCAAAGCGAAACAGTTAGTGTATGGAATAGTCTTCCAGAAATTCATCAGAAGGATGGGACACTTATCAGTAAAAATGCTCAGACAAGCTAGAAGGTTTAAAAGGTCAGTATTAGCAGATTTTCTATAGCTGAAACATGTTGAGAAAGAAAATTTGCTTTTATTTAGGCCTAAAACTTACTAGCTCATCCTTTTCTATAAAAAATTGGCTAGGGTTAGTGCTGCTAGCCTTTTATGCTACTAGCGCTTTAGCCTTAACCTCCTCTGTATTTGGTATGTGTTGTTTCACAATGTTACGGCAAATGTTTTTATTTTAAAACAGCCTCATATCAGTAACATACAGGACCTAACAATGTAACATTATGCTTGGAACCTGATATTTCTTGACCTGTACAAAGAGTAGTTAAATATGTTTTTGAAGTGGGAATGGCAAACGAGTAGCACTGAAGCAGACTCTCAGAGGTACACTTACAGAATGCTAATATAGTCTATAAATCAGCTAATGAATAGTTCCAATAATCAAACACTTTCACAAAGGACCTTTTAAATGATTTTATATTGAAACAGCTGCGAAGGAAAGTTTAAATGAACAGCAAAAATAAAAAGAAGCACTTAAATACATAAGTTTAAACATCAGATGGTAGTTTAGTTTTCATAGTCTCCGCTCCCTAATGTCATGCAATTCGGAAATCACAAAAAGACATCTAATTATTCAGGGCCCTATGAGAACTGACCTAGCAGTTCTCACATTTCTTGACAGCGCGTGAAGGCAGCACGTCTCCGTAACACTACGAGTAGCAGCAGCAGCAGCGGCAGCAGCGCTTTCTCCCTCTGTAACCTAAACAATGACTCCTACTACAGACCAGAGGAAAGCACACTAATAGAATGCGTTACCCAGCACCAAAACCCTGCGTTTCGCTGCCATTCCGACCACTCACTTAAATGTGCCGACCGTAAACATGTGGATACCTACTGAACATGAAAAATACGGCGTCGGTAAGTTTATTGCTTTTTATGTTTTTAAAACTGCGGTCCCCTGCGTCCACTCGCATTCAGTTGTAGGGCATGGGTTAATGTGTGGATGGGCTTGTAGAGGTGAACTGGCGCGACGGATGATGATTTCCACCGGAGCGAACTGTTTTAGTGAGTGATTGTTTATATGGAAGGCAGCATCGGATTTTCTTTCAAACAGCCCGTGATGAGAGCCTGGATTTCATCTGACTGCCACATTGCAAAGCATAAGGTTGTCGCTCTGACCCCCCATGGTTCATGGTTTGCCAAATGAGAAGCCACATTTTGATCCCCCCCCCATTCGTGCTTTGCCCTATTTCCCCTTTGCAATGTCAGGGTTTGAACTAGTGGGCTATTTTGACTCAGAAGTGCTGTGTATTTGCTCTTGTTACACTGTGTCTGTTTCAATTGGTGGTGGTGGTGGTGGGGGGGGGGATCAGCTGCTTACCACAGTCAGTCGCTGAATGTCTGTGTATTTTCCTCAACCCCTCCTAATTCTTCGAAAGAAAGGCAAATCTGAAGAAAAACAAAACAAAGAAGAGATATTCATCAATTCTGTTGTGTATAGAAAATTGATACTCCTCTGGACCGTGAGAGGTCCTGCAATTGTGTGTATCCTACAGTGCATTGTTCAAGGCTGTCGGTGGCTCTGGATCAAACAGTGAAGTGAGACAAACAAGCGACAACAACGCAGACTTTGTCCTGTTCGTGTGGTAGGAATTTCTTCTTTGCCTGTCTTTATGCGTGAAAAAGAGGCTAATTTAGATGCGGCCGCTGAGAGGTGGCTGAAATGTCCCATAATAACATAATAATATTCCCTAGAGATATTGGTCTCTGTGTGTGATGCTCTGGTCTCTACATGATCCCACAGCCTAAGTGAAAACGAGCCAGTAATCATTTTGTAATTTTTGCAAAGATGCCAGGAAAAAGGGGACTGTGAAAATCTATTTAAACTAATAAAACTGTGATTTGATAAGTGCTAAATCATCTCAATTATAACCCAACCCACCCCTTATTGGGCTTGTTTTTCTGTATGTATTTTATTTAGTTGCATAGTAAGGCTCCCAGGCTCTTGTAAATGTTGCCTCTTGTCCAAATATGCACTAGGTGCCACCTTACCACCGTGACCTGAAATCAGTGAAGCACAGTGAATCAAAAAACTAGCCTTTGGCCTCTCCCCGTCTGGTCACTTGACTATTCTGCTGTATATTCCCCTGGTATAGACTTGTTTCCCTTCCCTGTCTATGTCAGGGCTGACCTGCCATCAGTTACTGGGCAATTATATTATATTATACTTTATCTTGTTCAGGGTGAGTCCCATCGAGCCCATAGCTTCCACATTTTCATAGGGAGGGATAGATTTATTTCGTTTAGCTACTTAAACCCATTCCCTCCTGACAAAGTTCACTATGCTGAATAAAAGGAGGAAATTTATTTTGAAAGCTAAATACCCACCATTGTCCCCAAACTGCTAGAAGGGGCCCTGTTAATTGGATTAAGGCTCTTTATCCCCCCCCCCCCAATAACAGCAATAAGACTCTTTTAATTGGCTATGATTTATTTTTTAAGACATGTTTTGGCAGCCATGCATTTCCTTGTGGCCTGGTCCTTTTTGAGGAAGGAACTAGGGTGTTTTCCTGTTGTGAAATTCAGGCTATGTGATCTGCACACACACACACACACACACACACACACACACACACACACACACACACACACACACACACACACACACACACACACACACACACACACAAGATAAGGTTAGAAGCTATGTGGTGGAACAGGTTAGTTTTTACTTATAAAAAACTAACCTGTATATATAACAGTGGAGTTTGAGGTTATGACAAGTTGATGGGCTTCTGATCTGTGGTTTTGTTTGTTCTGTACATTCTCTATCAGTGTCTGGGGTGCATGTCATTAATTAAGTGGATCAATTAAGACATTGTTGTTCCCTTATTTTGCAGGGGAAAATGGTAACCAAATGTTTATTCTTGTGATAAACACCAGATGTAATATCATCCTAAATTATTCATGCCAGGAGGAACAGTTGTTACCTGTCCACAGGTCTCCACAACTTATAGTAAAACACTACCTGAAATGGTATTTTGTTAAATCACACCTCCGTTGAATTAACCTTCTTGGATCGACTTCTGTTTTTACTTTTCTATGCAGACCAGTTGGCTCCTCTATGGTTATCGTTGCTGTAGAATTGCAATGATATCTAAATATTAGTACAAGTAAGTCCCTATCTTAGCCATTTTAAATTTAGATATAGATTTAAATTTAGATAGATTTTGTGATCTCCTCCAGGTGCTTTCAGTGAACATTTTATCCCCTTTTGACGGGAAGGCAGGTTAACTAAAGGGGCTTGGAATTCCTTGGATTCTTGCAGGAACATTTGATCTTGGGCCAAATCGAGATTAGATCTGAATGTCAGTGTGTAATTGGAAGGTTGCAGTGTTTGATGTTGATTTGCCTTACTATTGAAGTGAGGCGCAGGGAGGACGGGGGCCACTGCCATTGATGAAATACGAATGGTCTCTCGGTGAGTTGATGTTAAGGCTCCCGTTATCCCACCAGTGGAGTGATTACTGATTTTTAAGCTGAAACAAGAAGGTTGGAAGATTGACGAGATTATGTTAGTATCTGATTCCTGAAAGGACTTGCAGGGCTTGGGATATCGAGACATTAGATTGAGCCAAGAGGGAGAATCTGTTTTATGAAAGTGATGTTTCTCAACGCAAAGATGGGTTAGGTTGCCAGTTAAAACAATGAGATTAAGTTAAAAAGAATAAGAAGAGGCATTAATGAATACAATGAAGAACTGGGATAATGGAATCTCGGATGATGGTTGGACACAGGAATGTCCTTCTATAAGCAGAAGATGGGTAATCCATCATAAATGTCACTGAAGAAAATCACCCTTTGACTCAGTCACTGACTACAGAAAGACTTTAGGCTGCAGTGTCATGTTTGAAGAGAGTAAACGTCAAGTTAATGCTGTAGACAGACAGAGTGATTCCTTTCTCCTCATTAAGGCCCTTTGATACAGCCAATCAAGCATGTCATTGCTCATCATAATTTAGACACATAATTAAACCATTTTAACGAGCTGGTGTGTGCAAGATGAATTCTCCACCAAAGGTTGATTCGAGAAGTTTGATTTAGTAGGTAACCCTATTCCATTCTTTGAGTGCTGTGGAAAAAGCAACTAGCTCCATCAGATAGAAGACAGAATGGAGCTGTGGCCTGATTGAATGTTCCTGCTTAAGGTCTGGCTGCGATGGAGGGCCAATGTTGAGCCTTGGGCTTTGCTGCTCTCCCGTGACTGACATTGCTGGTTCCTCCCTTATGGGGATGTCGCTGTGGTTGATGGGGGGTGGAAGAAGGGGAAAGGGGGTGCTGGCGTGTGTCAGGGTTGGACTCATTGCCAGGGTGTCCACCCTGCCCAGTTACCCCCAAATTCAAGCCCCTCCCTTACACCACAATCCATAGGGGATTAGCAGGTTGTTTTGGAGGAAGGCCCTGAGGCCCATTCCACCATTATATCCATGATTCCCTAATGCAGCAAGCCCCAGGGTGATGTATGGGAAAGGGTGGGGGCTGGGGGCGTGGTGAGGTGAAACCTACCAGCTTGTAATTTCTTCCTCGCCCGCCACATCGTCTCCATCTGCAGAGATAGCACCCCTTCTACTCTGTGTGCGCACACAAATTTGAACATGTACTACTCCAGTGCAATCATTCAGCATGGAAGGAGACTGTAGGAGGCTCCCTTGCGAATTGAACAGATGCAGAAAAAAAAAAGAAGAAAGCAGCAGAGTTAATGACCCAGCCCACTACTATACACAAGCTGTTCCCTAGTGTGCGCATCATGTAAGGGTTAAATAAATCTACATGCACATGTGACATATGACGGGCTCAGTGAGCGTTTTATTCATCACTGATACACCCTGACAATAATAGCCATTGTAGCACAAACATGGCCCGAGACAGGACGAAAGAGTTGGAGAAATGCCACTGCTAGTTTGCTTGTGTTATTCGATTAAACCATGCTCTATTTATTATGGAGCTGTCAATTATGAAAGAAAACACCAAAACCGCACAAACATTGTCTGTTTGTTTAGACTCAGGAGCATTAGACACAGGAAAAGGAGACGGTTGTGTGACCTCAGTTATGTTGTGTTGAGATGAAAATATTTTATCTCTTTTCTTTTCGCTTCTCTTGAGCTTTTCTTCACTACACACACCGGGGGTACCCCTGTGAATCCCACTTGAGTTGGAGACACAAACACGCACATACTGTAATTGTCTATCCACATCCATGTATAATGTTGATACAGGCAGCTGCAGGGAGATTTCCTGCATTTCCACTCCAGTCTGAAATGCTTGCTGTAGGGAGATGATGCTTATACTCTGAGATGGCCAAGTGATTTTTAGTTTATCAGAGCGCATATGGCTTTTAGTAATAGCCATTATTTCCTGTATGGTTGACAGGAGTTATTGGTTTCATATGCTTGTCTGTCTGGTGATTTCTTAATATCCTTCTTATAGGCTCTTTTGTGCACTATTGGTTTTAGGGCTTAAACTTACAATTATTTTTATTATTGATTAATCTGGAAGTTTTATTGCTCGATTAATCCATCTTCAGGTCCAACGTGTCGTCATTAGATGTCTTCAAATGTCATGTCATAGGTCTACTCAGAAAAATAACCTGGCAAACAAAATTATCATTTGGTTTTTGGTGATGAGATTTTCTTTGTTTTTGAAAAACTGAAAGAAATTCAACTCGATATCAATCTGTGATCCTCGCACGAGAGAGGTTAATGGGATATGTCCTATTAGGAATTCAGCAGCTTAACTGATCAGTAGCTCTCCTGTAGTGGAGGCGAGTGTGGAGTGTGTATGTGTGTTTTTGTCATTTGTGTGGGCGGGGGGGGGGTGACAAACATTCGATTTTCATAAATGAAGGGTGTCTGCCGGTGACAATCAGTTTGATTGGCGGGTGAGAAGAGCTGCTTATGCATCATAGGACACTTGTTTCTTGTGCTCATTTATGGTAGAAAAACGATCGCCTGCGCTGGTCCGGCATCAGTGACCTGTGTCCTGTGGCTGTAATCCAGGCTCACATGTATTGACCATAAAGGAAGTGTACATTGATTTGTGCGAGCGTTTGTCTGGGTGACCCAGTGCATCGTATTGACCTCAAGGCTTCCATTTTCCCATAAACCTCACTTTAGTAATAGCTACTTCTGCTCACCCTCAAGTTACTAAATTGTGCTTAATTCATTATTAACATGCTAATAAAAAGGAATAGTTATGGTCTGCTCAGGTTAAATCTTATATTATGAGTGGATTATTGATGGCTAATAAAGTGTCAAGCCTTGTTTAAAGGACATATGCATAATTTAAGAAAGTGAAGAGCTAATGGCCATGGCTGTATCTGTCTTAAATTACCCTGTTAATTCTTGAATATAGTATTGGCTTCTAACACTCTCACTCACACAGTCAGAGTGGGGGATGTGTAACCAGAGGAGATTGCTTTAGTCCAGTTCTTTGTTTTGCTCTGCAGTGTAATCTATTTCTCTGTGGAATGGTTTGTGGTGTTACGATGACACTAGTCATCACAAGTCCACACTAACGGGAACCATTTGGATACTGTAAACTCAGAATTGAAAAAATCAAGTCTATCCTTTTTTTTCTCGTCTTTTAGTTTTCTGATGATTGGCAAACAACAAACTGATTTCTTACCGCCAGTGGTTGGATAATTTTTGACATGATCACTGACATAGTTAACTGTACTCTGTGCACTCTTATGCCAATTATGTGTATCAGCATACAGTAGCTGATCACAGATATTCGTGTTGCCATTAATACGTTTACTGTATGTAAATGTAAGTTTTCCCATGTATGTAAATAGGGCTGGATATCAAACCTCAATAGAATTTTGAGTGTAGCTCAAAATTTGTTTGTCAAAGGCTTGTGCCTACCATGAATGTACTGAGCAGGACATTTTACAGTTAATAAACCAAACTTGTCAGTGCTCTCTGTTGGACAAACTATGTAATTTTGTCATTGTCTCTAAACTACCTTAAACATATCTTAGACATTTCTGTACTGAAAATTTTTGTTACATCTGAGATAAACTAATGATGTACCAGCCTGGCCAGTTTATAGTTTGGTCTCTACTTGAGAGTGCCAACTGAAATGCATACGTGGTTTACGGTATCAAAAGTACTGATCCTATTTCATCATTTATGCTATAATTTTGCCAGTTTCACACTATTTTGGTTTAGCAAAGTGGCTTATGTTATACAACATATGATGTGGCTGTGTTAGAAAGTTCGTTTTGTTTTGGTAAAAGAGAAAAGTAATACAATTATACATGAGCAATAAAGATCTTATGTTCCATTCACACGACAACGCTAAAACGCCCTTTAAAACTCTATAACTGTCCTCTAAATGATCTAAATGATTTATCCTACAAATGATTTTTGCAGGATAAATCACTAGCTTAGTGTGGATGGTGTGGATGGACAGCCACAACAGAAGACTAAAGATGCATTTGTGGACATGACCTAAATTCACCTAAGTACCAAGATACTTAAAAAAAAAAAATGCCTAGAAAAGTATGGCCCTGCCAACTTCCTCTTAAAAGCATTTCTGTCCCGTTCTGGTCACTGAGGACACTGTCAGGAGTTTGTCAGCGGGGAGATGGTCAGGATTAATATCAGCGAGACAGACACAGACCGAGGAAGAGGGTGAAAGGTTTTCAGACAGAAAGATGGTTGACGCCATTGCTCGACCTTGACCGGGAGTTCACTCACACTGCTGTCCACACCTCTCTGGCCTCATCTGTTCCATCTCTCCTTTTAATTTTGTTTTGTAGTGCCTTAATTAAATGGAAATGCTTTTGTATTTCTGTTGAACTGAGTTGGTTTCCTCTCACTTCCTGTTCCCCCATTTGTGTCTTTTTCTCTCTCCCCCTCCAATCTCCCGCTCATTCCTGCAGAGTGAACTGTTTCCAGAGACAGCAAGTCACACTGTGATGACCTTTATCTCACTTTCTACCGCTTTTTTCTCATCTGTCATTCACTCACTCCTTTTTTGTCTGGCTTTTTTTCCCCCCATGCCTTTCGTTCCGTAGCCCACTTCCCTCTATCTATACTGCAGTCTGTTTGAGCTTTATCTCTTTCCACACATGTCTCTTTCTCTTTTTTCTTCTCCCCACCTCTGAATCCATACTCACCTATCCCAGATATCCCCAGATACTATGTGTGTTTGCCTCTTGTGTGTTAAAGTCCATGTAATCAAGGATACATGCATATTTGTGGCTGTGCTTTTCTATGTGCATCTAATGTTGCTTACATGTTTTTGTTTGCTTGTGTGCATGTTTCTATGTTGTATTTCTGGCTTTGTGCTTGCAGCAGCCCCAGTGGACTGCAATTCTGAAGATGATAAAGCACTATAGGGGCTTTGGAGTAGAGCTGTAGCTACAGTAGATTTTTTGTCCTCTGTTTTTTGTTGTGCTACTTACATTGTTCTTCATCACATTGTACTAACCATGTTTCCTTTTAATGGAAGCATATCATTCTAAAATGAGGTATGAAAGCATTGAAAACTATTGTTTTATACTTGTTGGTAGTGTAAAATGTAAAATCACTAAGTCCTGTTCTTTCAGATCAAGGAGATGTCGTTGTTGACAAAATAAAAAGATTTTAGACCCTGGTTGCTCACTACTTTGAAGATATCAAATAGGGACTTTTAGTGTCTTTTTTGTTGCCTGTCCAATACCAAACACACAAGAGCAAAAGTGTAAGAAATTGATTTTGTTTGAGAACCAGTCCTGTATGCTACTATGTAAGAGTTACACTAGCTACATTAGGAGCTCTGTCCTTTTCTTTGTTGTATTTTGGGAAGCTAGTTAGCTGTTACCAGAAATGGGGTTACCTTCATCAAACTCATCAGGTTGTCCTTCTCATAAAAATCCTTTCGCTCGTAAAAGTGAAATTACAAACAATAAAACATAAATCTAACCTTGGTTGCTTTTCCAAGTATGTCTTAATATCATAAGCTAAGCATACAAAATGGCTGATGTTAGAATGAAATACAGACAATACATGAAGCTGCATGTGTTCTGCATGTATCACCTGGTGAAGATGATGACTTTTTAGAATTTGTCAGTCGGGGACAGAGTTTTCAGCCACCTCACGGAGTTAGCATTAATTAGCTAGCTAGCTACATCCGATAACATACATAATTTCAGTTAGCAAAATCGAAGCCTGTTGTCAAGAAATGAGACCTACTTTATTCTACGTCTCTGTGAAATGGTAGACCCAGTGTTTCAAAAACAATTAAAAGTGGTAAACCTGCCACCGTTATCTTTGTAAACTGCGAATGTGCCATGCAGGAATGGAAAGCTTGACTGGCATAGCAACAGTAGCTAAGGTGCTTAGCGAATGGTCAGTTGAGAATGCAGAGATATTAAACTGTTTTACATTTTTTTCAGGATCTGTCTTTCATACGTCTATTACTTAAGAGTGAATGTACTAAGTAGACAGATGGTATATTCACTTGGTTTGGTTTCTGTCCCATCGAGTCTGTTCTCTTTATGTCCTTAGAAACGGTTTGCTGGCTACAGTGCAGAAACAACATAAGAATGACTTTGCATCCTTGTCATTTATGCTGTTCTGTTGATTAGATCAGTTCAGAAATGACCATGAAAACTCTGGCAAAAAGAGAGATTGCACACATACTCCACAGGTATGTCATCTCATCGATGTATTTTGACTGTGGGCTCAAGAGCTTTGGCAGTGACATTGATCGGTTTAGATGCCTCTCTTTCTTGTGTGAGACTGAACTGTTTTCCCATCTCCATCACTCTCTCGGTGTCTGTAAAGATCACACTGGGAGGATCAGCTGCTGGCTGGCTGAGTTCTGCACAGCAGTCTCTCCAACCTTGGCTGCTGTTAGCTGTTTGATTACCTGCTCATTATGTGTGTCTGTGTGTGTACACCTCTGCTGCAGTTGAATCAGTGTATATACAGATTCTACATTTGCTCTTTGTCCCCTTTAAGGTTTGCGCGCGTGTGTGTGCAAGCATTCTGTTTCCTGCTCTTGCTGTGCCATCAAAATGATGGCCTGGCTCTCCTCTGCATATGAACCTGCTGCATGCGAGGTGCTGGCTCACCGCCCGTTCTCCTTACCTCTCCTCTGTCCGCTCCCCTCACTTCCTCTCTCTGCCTGTACACAGAAAAGCCATTTTAATGTGAGGTTGACTTTCAAAAGGGCTTTTCATTGCAGCCCACCACTGCTCACTTGCTCACTTTCGTCACAGCTCCTTTTTTCGGTCAATTTGAAGTGTTCAGGCCAGTTGCAATTGATTTGTGGCATGCAAAACTGCTCAATTGATTGAAATTGCTTTATTTTATAGTAGCAGAAGGTATAGAATGTATAGTATTCTGCATTTCCTCGCAATGGTTTTTCTTCATTTAGATTTATGGGGCAAAAGAACAGAGGAGTTACAACTTTGAAATGAGATTAACTCCAATCTCCAAGCTCCAAAATATGATTACTTCGAAACTGACTGTTTCTCCCCTGCTGATTGATTCTTATGAATTCCGTAATTAATTGTGTGGGTGTTGTAAAGTGTTGTTGCCTCACAGAGTTAGTTTATTTCATCAGGTTGACTAAACCTCCAACTGCGCCCCAGTAAACTTCTTACGTCTCCTCTTTTCAACCCAATCTCTCTGTGGAGACTGTTCCTATTTGGAATGTTTATCCAGTTAAGAGGAAAGTTTTCTAACCAAGCAGACACAAACAGATTTCTTAGTTATATACTTGTCTTGAATGAATTAGCCTCCAAAACATCTGAGCCGCCAGATCATTTGAAGTGTTGTTTGTCTGAGGGGAGAAGACCAAGTGTCTGCCTGCTTCCTGCCTCTCATCGTTGATTGAATGGGGCCTTTTCAGCATTCTTCCAGCAGCACGAAAGGTTGGCATCACAGTGTATAGTAGGGTTGATTTGTTTCTGCTCCTTTTCTAGAAGTTGCATAGAGGATTCCTTCTGGTGAGGCTGGGTTTTTCTTGTCCTGTCATTTAAAATGTTTTAAAAAAACATGTTGTTAAAGGAGAAGTTTGACATTGTGGGATTATGTTTATTCGGTTTATTGCTGGCAGTTAGATGAGAAGATCATTACCAATCTCATGTTTATACACTAAATAAATAGCAGGAGCAAGCAGATGGTTAGCTTATCTTAGCATAAAGATTGGAAAAAAGATGAAAACTGGCTCAGTCATAGGTAACTCAATCCACCTCTTTGTTGTTTAAACCTTATAAAACGTGAACTGAGCCAGGCTAGCTGTTTCCCTCTGCTTTAAGTCTTTATGATAGGCTGTGATATTTGTTTGCCGGCTTTAGCTTGTGGTATCAATCTTCTCATCTAACTCTTGGCGGGAAAGTGAACAAGCATATGTTTCATAATGACAAACTTTTCCTTTTATGAGAATGTAGATGCTGTACTGATGTTACACGAGCTTTGTAAAATAACATGAAGCAACACAGCACTAGACCAGGTGTCATTCCAAACACTATTATCAGTTTCTTTTCTGCCCACCAGGCGCTACCAAGTGGGATTGGCTTTAGTGGCCCTTTTTGCCAAAAGTCTAACCTCACACCAAGCATCCACCTGGTGTCTTTATTTTCCTGCTTCCACCAGTCATACCCTCAGGGGAGAGAGTCTGAAGAACTAAAAGCGGAAAATGGCACCACTATAAGTGGTTTAAATGGCTCCCTTTTGTGTGGTGGTGAGAGGGGAAATGCGAAGGAAAACCTCCACTGCAGGAGCCTTTGTCTAGGGAGTAAAGGCACTTAGTCTGGGCGATGATGGCAAACGGACACCTCGGGCAGTTGTTTCAGTGCAGCAGAAGAGATGACAGGAGAGAATATTGTTTGTCTGTATGCTAGCTATGCACACAACATGAGCACAAACTATGATCCTATAGTGGCTTCCCTCTCAGTGGATGGTTCTCATACCTTGTGAGGCCCCTGGCTATTCTTGCTAACAAGCAATTTGGGTTGAGAGCTGGCCTCAGATAAAATATACAGACACTGGCATGGAAATAGTACAGAAGCTTAGGTGCCAGTTAGAAAATGCCCGCATTTACTGGTATTTATTGCAAGAGGTCATTTTGTTTACAAATGTTTTTTTTTTTTGGTCAAATGAACGCATTGAGATTGTAATGGTTTGTTTCATTCCCAAGGGCATCTGATTTTTAAAAGTAGCATCACAGCCCAACAAGAAGCATTTTCCCATTGAGAAATCTTTGCTGTTATTGGATCAATAATGGAAATCTCTTTTTTGAATCATGTATACTCCTACCTATTTATCTACAGCCTATTGACCTATCACTGTTTCCTTTTTGACTGTGATGGTCATCAAAAAGACCAGTGTCAGCTTGCAGTCTTTGAGCACTTTGAGCTTTTTGAAGAAAGATGCTTTCATGTTGTTTCATTTGTTTTAACTTGAAAGAGTAGTGAGAAGGATAGCTTAACATCAGTGATTTGTATCTCTTGTCTTTGAAATATGAATCCCATCCTCTTGACTTAGTTTATGCAGCACCTGGAGAGCTTGCTGGTACGCAGCTACAGCAGTGAAACAAGGCATGTTCTTTTTTCATCATCCTCAAAAATAAACTTTATTGGAGTAGTGAAGAGCAAAAGACATTCTTCACAGCCAGGATACATGCCAGTAGCTTGCATGCCTGAGCAGCTGTCCGAGCTGAGGCAGAACCATGCATTGTCTTCTTTCCTGTCTCTCTTTCACTTCACTCAGAGCGAGCTCGGCCCGTCTGCTGTGCCGTGCTGACATAATGAGTATGTGGATGCTAAAAATACTGATGCACAAATGGAGCATGCTGCACTGCACACGTTTATGACATGTTTTTGCATGGCTGCTGATGCTGCTGTTGTCTGTGGTTAGCTGAAGCACAAAAGGAAGGACTTACGGCTTTTAATTACAAACAAAAGTGTAGCTGTTTCCTATTGAAGAGGCTTTTGATCAGTGGACAGTAACCTGGACTACACATATTATGACTCAAAGTTCATTCAAAATTCAGTTCAGATCCAGTACTTACTGCATTGCAGTATCTACAGGTACAAGGATGCGCTCAGTTTGACATTTAGTAACGTTCAGCAGCTGCATCTCCTCAAGCTTGTATTGAGTTCAAAGGTTAGTGTGGTAATGGTAGAGATTGAATGGACTGAGAACCAGGGCATTGATTTGTTGGGGGAATGTTTCCAGGCATCATCAGTGGTGATGCGTCACCCGTAAAATCAGACCCTCATCTGGACATCAGCCATAATCCTCTTTGCAGAGGCTATCCTAGTGCACCAGTAACCTTACCATCACCACCACCTAGGAATACAGACTGGATGGCAGTGACTGGCTGCGACTGTGCTTGTTTGGCATATAGCTGTGGGAATGGATAAGAGTATACACAAACATGCAAGCATACTTTCATACATATTCTAGGAATATATCAGTTTGATGCTTGTCTCTTATATTATTTTATGATTTTGCCTAAATACTTTAGAAAGTGAGCACATATTTCTAAATTAAACTTTTCCAAGCAAGCCAGTTAAGTGTTTTGTTTTTTTTAACAAAAGATGTTAGTTTTATTTTGTTGATTTGCAGATGTAGCCAATAAATATTATATACTGTATACTGCAATTGTGATTGCAGACAAAAGCAATACCATTCTAGGCCTCAAATATGCATAAATTTAAATGAGTTAAAATTGTTGGTGTAATTCTAGGCTTCCAGTTACCATTCGTAACATAACCTAAACTGAGTTTAGCTGAAAAGAAACATTTTTCCGCCCTTTTTTTGAGCCTCACTGTGGGCACATCCTGTCAAGCTGTCTATAAATCCTTCCTTCTTTGCTCATCTCTACCCTTATCCCTAATCATTTATAAATTGAACCTCAATATAATCAGGTGATTAATGAAGCTTTTTGGGGGTGGTACATGGTGGGAATAAGTGATGTCCGACAGGTAGTACTGTCAGAGGCTGGTGAGTATTATATGCTTAGTTTGGAGGTATAGCTGAGCTCACCGTTCAGTATTACTGCATTTCGACTTTTAGAGGAATGGTATCTTGATGATATAATCGTATTATGTTATTGTATTACAAAATTCAGTTGTCGTAATTGATTCCAACCAATAAAAAATAAGGGAGGAAGTACTACTTGGATCTGACAGCGGCATAACACAAAGCAGGTACTCCAAAGGCCTGTGTAGACAAATATTAACCACAAGAAAGGGAATTGTTTTTGACCCTGTGGAAGAACAGTGTGCGGTCCATATGCGCTGGTCTTGTTTTTAATCATGTAGCCACGATAATAAAGGCTTTGGAACTTTTGGACTTTAATAAAAGTCAGAAAGTGCTTTGACTTTTTGAGGGGAATCCATTCCCTTCCCCATGCAGTGTTGATTTCAAACAAATTCCTTATTAAAAACTAACAAAATGAGGTATTGAGATTTTTTTCTTTTACTCGTGAGGAGTTTTATCTGAAGTAATAAATCAAGTGTCACGCATCCTGTTGCATTACTTACAGTATTTTTATGTAATTTTGCATACATTTAGGGCTATGACTAATGATTGTTGTCATTATCGACTAATCTTCTGATTATTTTCTTGATTAATCAATTGATTGTTTGGTCTCTAAAATGTCAAAAAAATTGTGAAAAATGAATACAGTGTCTAAAACCCAAAGATGATGTATTCAGCTGGCTTCTTTTGTCTAACCAACGGTCCAAAATCTGAAGATAATTACATAAAACAGAGAGAAGCAGCAAATCCTCACAATTGGAAACTTGGATCGGGGGGATGTTTGATCTTTTTTTGCTAGAAATTAAGGGCTTAAATGATTCATACTTAATGTAAAAAGTTTTTTTTTTCTTTTGATTGAGTTGCTGATGAATTGTTTCAGACCTACATACACATTTGGAATATTGCATCATACTGTATGTTGTAATATTACAAATGTATGTAGGGCTGAAATGATTCATCAAACATCTAAAAATCTCTAGTTATAGTACAGAGGGCCAAAGCTCCAGATAAGTGGACCATTAAAGCTGATAATGACAGATAGTGATACACCTGTGCATCACTAATAATGTTTATGCACTTACTGTCCCTGAGCCAGGCTTTACTGAGTACCACACCAAAGGAAGTTAGGAGAATATGAAGGGAGAGACATATGAAAAGGAAAAGAGAGATGGATATGGGTGAGATGTAGTAGGACATATAGCAAGGCGGTAAGAATCAGACACAGATTGTGATGGTTGATGGGCTGTCAGCTGACGGTCCATGTAGAGTACCTCCTCTGAGTTGAGCTGCCAAGGCTGGCAGAGCTACGTCCCAGTGTGTCTGTATCTGCCCATTTGTGTTTCAGGAACTCTCTCTGTAGCTCATTAGAAAATACTTTCTTTTCCCCAGGGAGCACCAGGCGTTGAACCGGCACGCAAATGAGGCTACCTTTCTACTTTGTATAATGGTGTTCACTTGCAACTATGGGAGGAGAAAAACAAAGATGAAATTAATCACTCTATCGTCGTCCCTCCCCCTTCTCTAGTCTCTCTTCCCCCCCTTCAAGTTCAGAGCTCCTGCAGACTTTTTAACTAGTTTTATTTAATTACAGACAGCTTTAGAGGGTGTACATGACTGCTGTTGACCTAAATCGGGAAAGTGGGACATTTTTTTTTTTTTTTTTTTCCCCCTCAACCCCCTCCAACTTTCTTACTCCACTCTATTGATTTTGTCTGTGTGGACCCGAGCACAAGCAAATTAGTTGAGCATGACCATCAGTTTGACACTCTCTGTGTCTGGATTTCAGCCCTCCTCTGTGTTGCTGCTGCATCGGAATTAGCTTAGCCTGAATTATTCGGCGTACAGCTAAAGTACATGGCCACAGCTTCTCCCAATTTAATCTGGAGAATGTGTAGGGGAATTGGGATTCCCATCTATTCGGGGTCCCTGACAGCACGATAGCCATTATAAAACAAATTGGAGAGCAGCCTTTTTGTTCACACTGATGTAGTTGCAGTAATGGACAAGATTAAGGCAAAGTGTGAAGCAACTCTTCAAGCTAAAGCAAAATTCAAAGCAGGCACAAGGGATTTTCTGGTGTGACAGTTGAGTATTGGTTAATTATTTTTATGGTGCTTGATGGCTGGAGTGGCTGCTCTCTCTCTCCCTCTGTGACTCTCACTCAATGTAGCTCTTGGCTGTGTGATTTCCTACGTGGTTTGCTTTGACAAACACAGCTCCGCTCTCCCTTTTGCCCGAGATTGATTCCTGAAAGAAACAATTCCAAAACCATTGTGGTTCACTCTTTTTCTTTTTTTTTTCTCCATCTCTCCGAGCCTAAAGTTCTCCGACCCCAGGAATAATCCTCCTTGATCCACCAATGGCATGCAGTGCACAGGAAAATAGCCCTCAGGACAGCTGAACCCCTTAGCTCTGCTGGAATGTTTTACCACGTGCACACACACGTACACAGGCCATACATTCAGACACATAGTGGAGCACGGAGCAGACCAGTGTAGTTTATCATAAAGTTCGCTGATCTAGAATCAGTTGGAAGCAGCAGATTTTATTTGTGAGGCCTACATGTCGTGACAGCAAGCACCGTGCGGAGTGACTACACAAGTAAAAGGAAGGAAATCCATTTCCTTCAGAAACCCATTAGGCATTGTAACACAAATGAGTTCCCTGATGTGAGAGAGAGAGTTGTTGCTGTAGTTTCAAGTAAGTCAGTGTTTTGTGAAGCACCTATGTCAAAGCTTTCTTTACCGATCTGGCCCATTACATGACCATATTTGTGTGTGTGTGTGTGTGTGTGTGTGTGTGTGTGTGTGTGTGTGTGTGTGTGTGTGTGTGTGTGTGTGCGCATATGTATGTGTTTGTGTGTGTGCGAGTGTGTATTGACATCCATTATTGATTTGTGTAATTTATAGCAGATGTCAGGAGGACTGGCATGCCAACAAGCCATGATGTCCAACCCTCAGTTTTCAGTGTGAGAGTCTCTTTTTATAGGAAAAAATGAGATTCAGTGCCAGTATAGACACACACACACACACACACACACACACACACACACACACACACACACACACACACACACATTCATTCTCCATATCTTGCTCATGCTCAGGTTCAATGCATATCACATGAAAAACATTTTATTTTTGATTCCGAGGCTTGGACCAAATGACAGACCCCGTACTTGTCATATTTCTTGGTTCAGTTGCCCCTTACCGCTGCAGCTATCGTGTCATTGTTAGTTCAGCTTCATTATATTCTCTCCACATTAAATGGGCTCCTCTGCTCTTTCTACTCTGCTGAGCTTGGAAGAACTTGTGGCAGAGCTTACAAAGTTTTGCTGTTGCTTAGAAAATTGCCTGATACACAGTGGTACGCCACTATTGAATGCTTCTTTGTTTGACGGCCCTCAGGATGCTAAACTGTATTGGTAACAGCTCTGTAGATTGCACTGGAAACCAAACTATGGAGATGAAAAGCAATACTTCTCAACTGTATATACATACACACAACATAAACACAAGAGTAAATGTTATTGAGGGACTTGAGTGTTCATGACCCCTGATTATACTGGTTAGAAGCAATCATGACTTCCCTGTCATCTCTCATATTTTCCTCTTAAGAAGTGTCAAACGTGACATAATTTGTAACGTATACAAGAACCACAACGATGCTCACAGAAGTCTCTTGGTATAAGCAACAGATGGCTATATTTTGCACTAGGCTTTGTGTTGGGGGGATGTTGCTGTCCTGTTAACTTCCTTTAATGACTTGGTCGCTTCACACTGCTGTACAGCCAATTAAACAGGACTTGATTACATATACATTACATTTTATCTTGTCTTCTATTACCTCTCTTAGCATTTAATGGCACAATTAGGGGTTTTGCGGAAAATAGACGTACCTCTTTGACATTATGTGCATTTTAATAGTGCCATGGTGCGTACCATGGACTTGGATGGGTTTCATGTTTATTAATTTCACTTCTACCTCAGTTGCTCTTCCTCTTCTCTAGTCCTTCACCTCTCTTCAGCAGTGTATTGATCAGAAAACACTGTCTACAGTGTATTAGGTTTGGGTGGCAGTATTTTGTCTTTTATCTATTGTAATATTTCTGTGCTGATAACATAGGATTTAAATGGGCTTTTACAGATAATTTCCATTGTGATAAGGTTTATTTTTAAAGCTTGTTCCCTTTTAAGTTGTTAGTTTAGCTGCTCTTTTTCCCATGTTAAGGGAAGTGGACATATTCAAAGTTATAGATTGGTTCCTATTGTCAGGCAGTGACTGGCAGCCTGGCTGGTTTAGCTCTTATAATGAGGTATGCTCCAGTGGCTTGTATTTGTGCAGCACCTGCCATCTGCGCGTCCTTGAGTGGACCCACTATGTGTGTACAAGTAAGTGTGTGTGTGTGTGTGTGTGTGTGTGTGTGTGTGTGTGTGTGCGCGTCAGAGTTACTCCATGCTGCCACTTCCTGTGCTGTGTCTTCAATTCCACTGGCTGTGCTCTGAGGCTATCGCCGTCTGTCTGTGTGTGTGTGTGTGTGCTCTTTAGCAAGCGCACCGTATTCATACATTTCCTGCTTGTGTGACTGTGCACGTTTCAGTCAGTCCTTCTTTCTGTGATTCGACCACATGCAGATAATCTGAGCTCACATCGAACATCCCAACCTGCACCCAGCGGCCCCTTCAGCTCAGCGCAGACAACTCACACTGTGGTCTTTTCATTCACTCTCGTGCTTTTCATACACTTCCCACTGACTCGAATCACTCACTAATGCTTCAGTGCCCTCTCTTCTCTTATACAGTCTCTCTGTCTCTGCTTGTCACTGAGCTCTTTGTTTTACTCCTCAGGAGGAGAACTGAATGAAGGCTACTAGGCCAGGATGTGAAGTTAACATATAGAGTAATGACTGCACAGCATTTTGGATACTAGGCCAGTGGGATTTTCTCCTTCTTAATTGTTTGTGATGCTTGTTTCATTCTACCCAATTCTACCCAAACAAGGCTAAATGAGACTCTGTGGTTGGTGGCAGAACAGTCAACTTTGAGGACACATGGAATATCATTGCTATATTTGTCTTCACCTCTACAATTAGCTTCAGTCCTGTCATGAACATTGCCATCTTTACCTCTACCCCCTTTTCTTTGTCTTTGTCTCTTTTTCTTTTTCTTTGCACTGTAGTTACTGCATATTCTGGGAGGCTTACCATTTAATAGCATGGGGTCCTTTGTATGTGATTCAATGATATCGTACTTCAAAGGGACACGTATGCTCTGGCTAATCTCTAATGGAAGACTTATGATCACCATGGTAATGGGATGAAAATGGCTGCAGAGGTTGAAGTCAATATTAACCCCATGGCCCACTGCTGACATTTATATTTATATTCGGGGTTACTATTCTTGCCCTGGCTCTCCTCTTTTTGCATCTTTACCCAACTCATTCTCTCTTTTTCAGATTTTACTTTCTTCCTCCATCTTCCAAAGTTATGTTCCAAAGTTACCTCCTTTTCACGTTCTTTTCCCTTAACTCCCTTCTCCCCCTCATTCCTTCACCCTCATATGACCATCGACCTTTCCTGATTGACCCAGCTCTTCCCCACTCTCAGTCTAACCCTTCACCCCATCCTTCCCTTCTCTCTGTATATGTATGTGGTGCTTGAGCAGAGGGTTGCTAATCAGATGAGGCAGAAGCTTTCCTGCCCACAGGGACGATGTTAACACAGCCTCTTGTTAAGGTTTGTTTAGATACTGTTGGCATGAATGCACACACACAAAAGTGCTCTGTAACACACAGACACACATGTACAAATACATATTGTGGGCGCAGTAAGATGTCAAATAGATACCAAGGTATGTGTGTGTTTATAGCAAGAGGCCAGGCTGTGTTTTCACTGAATTGAAGCATTAAAGTGCGCATTCTTTTCATTTCCTCACTACCCTTAGTACCATTGCTTTAAACCCTAGAGCACCAGAGAGCATTACTGCCCTCTTATTGCCACGCATGCATGATAGAATTACCCCTAAAGTACATCTAGGTGTTTATATGCTCCCATTTAGTGCCTAGAAACATGGATCGATCTCAATCTGTATTGAAGAATGCTGAACAGTAGTTTTAACTTTAGCTCGGAGGAGGTGTTTGGGTGTATTTTCGAGTTGCTGGAAGTTCACTCATCGTCTGTGGGCTTTTGTGTCACGGCTCACAGCCTACAATTGAGAGTAGTGATGGTGATGTTGCGGCGGCATGTTGCCTTAACAACGAATCCGTGTTCAAAACAGGCTGCATCTGCATGTAATAAAAAGCGTAACTTGTTTCCAGGCTACTGTGGTGTAACAATCCAGTGGGTTTAACTAAGAAGAAAGCCTCCGTATGGTTGTTCTTGGCTCAGTGCAGATCCAGAGATGTTGGACCCCCCCAGGCTGTTAATGCTGAGATACCGTATGTGTGCATGACTATATGCTTTTCATCGAAACACGGTGGGGAAATATTTTTTAATGAGGTGATAAGCACCAGCTGTCCGGTATGACATGACTGAGTAGAATGGTATGATACTAGCACATTAACACACTAACACACGCTGATTGTACAAATGAGAACCATCCTTCAAACGCCGAGCTACACAGACCATGCTTTGTCCTCAGGCTTGAAAAACCCCACTTCAAGGTTCAAGGTCCAATTTATTCATTCAAGATGGCATGAAAATTGAAGTTCTTCTGCACTTCAAAGCCAACCAGGATAAAATGGAAGTACAAAAAACGTTAATGAACGCTAAAATATAAATATAGTGTGTGATATGTCATGAAAAAATAAAACCTACAAATCATAGAGAGCTATAGGAAAACAGAAAAACGTACTCTTCTTGTAAATATCTTGCTACAAATGCTACTGCACTAAACTGAACTAAACACTACACTGATAATCATTAGGCAGCATAACAACTCTTTAATAAATTAAGAAGCAGGAGTGCTTTAGGATGAATGTGCAGAGCAAATTTTATTTCTTAACTGATATTCTGGCAGCAAGATGTCTATTCCAGAGGGAATGAAAGCATCTTAGGCATTTCTTCTGGACCATACAGATGTATAGAAATATCAAATCCAGTGGTCCATAAATAATTCATCTGGGTCTCTCATATATAACTGCTCTTTACTGTTATTTCACCAGTGGGAGCTTTGCTATTTTCTAATCTGTTCCTCTGCCTTTTATCAATCAACAAGTTAGCCCTTGATGACTAGCTTTTAGCAATTTTCTGCACCTCATCCCTGAATCTGTCATCACAGTAAAAGTGTTAGAGCTGTTAAATGTGTCTGGTTTTAAAGATGAAAGTAAGTGGGAAATTATTTAGATTTCTTTGTGTAAATATTGTCTATACCTGCAGCAAGTTAAGGCAGAGGCACATTGTACACTTAAAGCTGCTATTCATAACTTTTTACATATTGATATTAGAGCAAGGCTGTGTGATGCAAGTGTGTGTGATGGTGGTATATGCATACGTGTGCATGGGAAGCCTGTCTAACCATAGCAGTGGTGCTGTTTTTAGAGTTTCACCACACTCAGTAATGCCACAGTAATTTCAAAACATTAAAGTTTTCACCTTTAAATCTTTTATTTCTAACAAGTTTTTCAATTCATATCCAGTAATGATCATATATTTTCTCTGTATCATGCAGCTGTCTCTTCTTCTTTCTCCTCTCTGTGAGTGATTTGACTGTTGTGACTGTTTAAGTTCCTTGATCTCGTTCACACCTCTTTCCACTGGCCCTGCCGTCGGCCTGTACCTGTGTGAGAGCTGACAGGGGCAAACAAATTGAAGCAAGATAGACAAGAACTGACTGCTACTTATTTCTTTGATTCTCTCTCCCTCACTCTTTCTGTCTCTCTTCCTTTCTATTCTCTCCCTCTGTTGCTTTATTGATCAGTCTCAATATTCTGCCGTCTTTATTTAACGTTCACCTTCTCTCTCTGATTCTCTGTCAGCCATCTTTACCCAGACTGCCTCTTCTTGCTCCCGAGTCAACACAAATTCCACTTTTTTCTGTACATACAGTTTACGGGCTTGAGGCTGTGGCTGTAGGCTACACTGCAGTCTCTCCAATTTTAAGTCTCTTGACGGACACATAACACAAATAAAAATCCAAACTAAGCCATCACAGCAGCTGTACCTGCTCTGCTTATAAAATTCATGTGAATTCACCTTCGGCCAGAGTTTTCCTTTTCCTTGCTTTTTTTTACGAATGTCATGCCCTAACTTTTTGGTTTTTGGCCAACTACAGCGGCCAGATAAAAGCACAAGATGCTGCTTTTGGTGGATTATTTAAAAATCACTTTTTCATCATAGTTTCATCATCCTCTATGTGGACTGGGCTGCTGTTTGGGTTGCTATAGCCTGGAGCAATGAAATCAGGCATGTGTGTGTGGTTTTTTTTTTTTTTTTTTTTTTTGTAGTGGTGGGTGAAGGTCTTTTGCTGCTGTCATGTCAGTGAGGTGTGATGGATGTCAGACACCGTTTAATAGTGCTGCTGACAGCTAAACACACAACCTGCCAAATGCATCACAGATCTCTGTGGATTAAGAGTGTTTGTGTGTGTGTCTGTGTGTGTCTGTGTGTGTGTGTGTGTGTGTGTGTGTGTGTGTGTGTGTGTGTCTGTGTGTGTGTTTGTGTGTTTGCATACAGTCACAAAGGTCTCACACTCTCAGGTGTGCGCATGTTCTGTTCAGGCTTCATACTCAAGTGTTCACACTTTTGATTTCCTGAAAGCTTTGAGTGTGTGTTTGTGTGTGTGTGTTTGTGTGTGTATATGTGTGTGTGTGTGTATTTATATCTATGTGTGATACTGCAGCAAAAAGGGCATAATTTGTTGCAATTTCATTCAAGAGAGCCTGAAGTGTAGATAGAGGTCAGTCACACCTCCCTCTCCCTGAAAGAGAGCGGTTGAGGGATGATAGATATAGAACAGAAAGGAAGTCCAGAGGTTGTATTTGAATCAGAATGAAAGAGAGACAGATTGATTTAATAGGTTTCATTTGACACCCTCACTTTTAACTGTTATACCTGAAGGAAGAAAAGCAGATGTTTCTCTTCTCATCTTTCTCTCTTTCTTCCATCTGTTAGGGGAGCTGTAGCCTTCTCTCCATTTATCTCCCTCTGTCCCTCTGATTCTCCCTCCACTACTCTCTACGGTATCTCTTACTCTCCCTAAATCCTTTCCTTGTATTGCTTTATCACCAGCCTCACCCACACCCCTCCTTTCCCTCCTCTCACTCTGTATATTTTAGCCTTTCTTCCTCCACTCTTCATGTTTCTCTGCACGGTGGGAGGATGGGTAGGCACCAGTGTCGGTGGGAGTTCAGCTGCTGCTCGAAATCAACACTCTCTAAAGCTGCAGCTCCCAGCATTTGCATCTGGAATGTTAAGAGTATGAGAGAGAGAGAATGTATGCTTTTGTCAGTCTGGTGTGGTGGTTTATCAGATAACTCAAGTTACCACAAAATAAGGATAAATCTGGTTTATTACAAGTTAGGTCATATTTTTTTAGTTTTAGCCACCATTCTATGTTAACTTTGTACCTCCAAGTTATTCGCTGAGATCTGTGAACGCTACAACATCCCTAAAAAGAAAGACAAGGAGGCCGTAAAAATGAGCAGTCAATGATCAGACAAATTTTCAGTCCCAGGGTAGTCAAACCAAATGAATTTAAAAGAGCAGACAAAGGCAAAAAAATTCCAACCCAAACTGTCAGTTGTAAACAACCATCACAGTATACAGACTAGCTTCCTGGTTCAACTTTGACCTAACCGTCAGCTTGAGTTGTATATGCCCACGGGTTTCCTGTGTAACGATGAAGTGTTACGGACGTCTTGGGTGTGTTCACTTTTAGTTTCACCCGCAGATGAAGTGGTTCAGATAATCTTTCTCAAATGTTGGCTTGTTAATGTAACTGATAGAAATCTTGGACAAAACTAAGACCCAAGTTGTAATAAAACTGGATTTATTCTTTAAAGCTGCATTGATTAAATGTTTTATATTAACGATGGAAATTATTATGTGTAATATGAAAGGTGTTGCTTGTAGTGACAAGCCTACGGAGATCACCTGAGTTCGCAGTTTCCCTCTACTATACGGAGCATTTTAGCATCTTTCAGCTCTTTGTTCTGGTTTCTTGGCCTATGAATTTAATGTTCATCAACCTCATTTCCAGGCAGCTGTTTTCACTGAAAACGCTCTGATAAACCCACTGTCTGCCATTTGCTAGTACCAAAAAGCAGACAGGCAAAGTTAGCACCTAGCTGGTGAACATAGTGGAGCATTTAGCAGCGAAAGAGCCACGTACCTAACTTACGAGCTTGTTGAGAACAACTAAGAGCTACAAGGAGAGAAAATATTGTGCTTACATTTGCGCTGTCCAGAAAAATAATTCCATATGGAGTCCAATGATGCTGTGTACCTGCTGAATGACTAAATAAGCAACTGTTTGCTAACACAGCCATATCACCCCTAATAAGATAATAATTTGCCAGCTTGTTGGGCTTGCCCCAATTGGCCTTAGTAATCAATGAATGCATGCAGTTTCAAAGATGCAACATAACTGATGAAGATGAATTTTCACACTTGACATATTCAGAGCCCTCTGGAGTGTCTGTTTACAGGCATAAAACACTGGAGTTGAATTCTTGTGGTGGTTCAACAGTGCCCCTCTCATCTTCCAGGGAGAGCTGGCGTCAGATCACTTCCCAGTGAAATCCAGGCTGGTTTGCTTTTGGCAAGAATGCCATTTAGCCCAGTCACAGGAAGTGTCCCTTATGCTATCATGCACCTCACTAGCTGTGACTAGCTATCCCAAGGTACAAAAGACATGAACTGCCGAAAGTGAGATGGGATTAGAGGAGGATTGGGGTGAAGATGGCCTTTTTCAGTTGCTTAAGTAAGTGTACAGGGATAGTGATGTCATAATCCATTGATAAATACTACAGAAGAGGGGAAAAATGACAAATTTATGCAGGTGAGATAAAACCTCCCGAGAGGATTATAATAATCATCTCATCTCTACTCACGGCATCAGAGGGCTATCTAATGCATCTGTCAGATTAATGCCTCAGAATGGAGTGAACTTTTAGCGTACTGACCTATATTTCGATTTAAACTGAGTCATTTATGATTTCTCCTGCTCAGGCCAATAGGACTGAATGTTGCTTTTATTGCTCTCTATTTTTGTTGTACTTTATGACTGGGGCAGACGCTAATGTTAACCTGGTGGTGATCATGCTAATGAAAAAGCTAATGGAAAAAAACTGTGCTTTCGCTTTTTTCTATGTTAAATCAACAAGCTCGGTGAGAATCTGTGTATGGATGTGTTTATAACAGCTTCTTCAGTGATAATCATGTTAGAGGAGATGTGGAGTGGAAAGCAGTAGGAGTTCATAGCAGTTTATAGACATGTTCTCTTTTTAAAAAGTGGCTGCATATCTCACCTGCACAGTTTGTATTTATTTTTGAGTTCTTTCACAAGTCAGATGCTGTAGGTATAAGATTTCACATTCGGCCCCTGACACTGAGGCAGTGCTGAAATGATATTGAGTCCCGAGCTGCGCTTTTTGTCATGCAGCAGTTTCAAAAAAAAGTAATGACAGTCCTCGCTCAACTCTTCTTTGAAAGCTTCTGCTCCTGCAGCTTGATTTGAACGAAGGGTTATTGTTGCTACCGAGCGCTACTGTGATGGTGGTTTCTGTTCATATCTCCACACACACAAAGGCAGTGAAGGGAACCTGGCGGCTGGCAATGGAGAAGACGAAATGAAAGCCGTTCCTCCTGGGTGATTCTACCGACCTGGCGTTTGTCTGCACTACCTGTCAGACCTGTATGTCTGCACCGGTGTGTGTTTTTGTCCGTTTCTGTGACCACAACTGCCAAGTTGAGTCATGTTCAAGGCCTTCTCAGTGCAGCTACTTTCAGATATATACCTGCTCTCTTCTCCTGCTGAAACACCTGTTGATTCCCCTGCTTTTAAATGTGTGATGCCACTTCCTGGCCTTCCAAGCACAACCAGTGAAATGACCTTTTTTGCAGTTGCCACACCCACTGACTTAATCTGTCTTTATCTGCACTAAAGCTGTCAGATACCTCTCCTGCTCTGTCACATCCATGTGAATTTGTGTGTGTTTGTGCCTGCAAATGTGCTTCACATATGCATAAACACATCTTTGTGGTTTGGATTTTCTTACTGTACAAGATCCCTGGGTAAGTCCTTCTGTGTTGTTAACCACATTCACCCTCTCACTTCCTTGAATCCACAAGGTGGTGGGACAGTATTTTGTCATGACATAGGGACATTTTAGCCCCTATTTAGTTCACCACAAAGAATATAAATGCCCGAAGCCTTTGATTAAGAACACAGTGTGCATGAAGTTGGCGAAGACAAAACATAGCTGAGCTAGTTTTGGTCTAAGTAGGAATGTTTTAGTCACATTGCTGGAATAAAAGGCACCTTTTGTTTGGCAAATGCAGTTCTGCCTGTATTATGCTTTTGGACAGTGGAATGCAGGACGCAGAATGTTCAGCATGAGGAAGGGAAGAGGTTCTGTGTGGTAGGTGCTTTTGAAAGTGTTTACCTTTTAAATATATAAGAAACAGGATGAAAACCGGTGCTTTGCCTTTTGATACCACTCTTCTTGCCCTCTTTAGAATCAACCCATTAATCCGCCTTTTTTAATCTTAATACATCCTTACAAATGTCTGCTTGCATTTGTGACTGTGCTTGTTTCATAATGCTCACATATTCCCACACACAAATGAAATATTCATGATACTTACATTTGGCAACAATAGAGGCCAGTTGAGTGCCACCAGTTGCTGTGTTGTCAGATTTGCATATTAATGTTATAAATGCTGTATAATTAACACGTGGGAGTGGATTATGCATGTGAATCATTATCAGATCATTTGGAGAGAATAGAAAGTCAGGGTAATGAGGTTAAAAAGCACATTAGGTGCTTTGAATGAAATTTGCTATGTTTTTTAGTAAAAAAAAGGTTTGTAAGAAATGTTGCCTCTGAGATGGAAATCAGTTGCTGCTTCATGCTTCTTAAATATTTTTTTCACTGTAATGGTGAATCTCTGTAAATTTGAGACTAGCAGCAACATAACATGGAGCTTTGATCACCTGCGACATACCTGCCTCATTCCGTTGTTGCTTTTTTTTGAAAGCGCGCAGGCTGAGAACGGGCTCTGTTGTTTTTCTCACTCTGGGGCAGTGGCAGTGTTTGTTCTCTTGAGAAGCTTAGGTGGGGTGACGAGCAAACCAAATGCAACGCAGTTTGACAGTCTTTGACTCCAAGTGGCAGGTTAAAGCACATGTAAGGCTAATCCAAGCCAGGAGGCTTTCTAGGGATCTTGATTTACTCAGCAGAATGCACTTGCAAACAAGAAAACACAGATCTAGTCGTACTGGATTAAAGCGAGGTGAAAGTGCATTTCAGAGATTGAAATTCAACCTCTGACTTCAAGAGCCCATGTGGGCACAGTCGCTGTCAGTTAATGAATAGATAATTTGCCTTCACTGCAACTTTGTTTGGTTAGATATCTGGAATAGGGATACAACTAATGATTATTTTCATTATTGATGACGCTATCGGTGTTTTTCTATAATTAAGCAAATCATTTTTTGTCTATGAAATGTCAAAAAAATAAAATGAAAATGCCCTCCGCAAGTTCCCAAAAGGCCGAGGTGGCATCGTCAGATTATTTCATATTTCTTATTTCTCCAAAAGCCAAAGATATTCAACAGACAATTAGGGAAGCACGAACTTATCTGAAGGTACTGGGTATTGATCCAATACTGGTGCTTTCCTTTTGCTAAATTTAAAATCTGTACTACTCCTTGCGAAAATCATTGGGATAATTTTTATGTAAGGTAACATGAGGCCAGAGATTGTTTGTTAGGAATATATTGTGACACTGAAAAGCTCCTGTAGCAAACGTTACTCTCTGTTAGAGGTCGTCATATGTCTGACATTTTTGGACAGACCAGTAGAAAACCTACCTGGAACCAATATCTACGAAGTAATTTTCCCAAAAAAGAGACCTGATCTGAGGGGGACCCGAGGCCAGTCAGACCCTGCCTGTAATAGAGCAGAAATAATTAAACCTGCTCCTCAATACTATTGACAAGCAGCCAGGGTCAAAAGAGTAGAAATAATACATTTTTTTTTAAACATTTTTCCAGGCACCTCTCACCCTTACAAATGCATTTCTCTCCTATGATGAGTAAGATGAACCATGTCATTATAGCTCATAAAGGGTTAACTGGGAACCGCTCAAGTATTATAATTATTGACCAAAAGACCCGAGACCCACGGGAATGCAACAGGAACCTATTTGGACTAGATTCTTTCGCTAATGTTATATATGTGTGTGTGTGTGTGTGTGTGTGTGTGTGTGTGTGTGTGTGTGTGTGTGTGTGTGTGTGTGTGTGTGTGTGTGTGTGTGTGTGTGTGTTTACTGTATGTATATGCATTTACAAGTATTGGGTAAAAAAAAGAAGGAAAAACATTTAATTAGCAAAATATGGCAATAAAAGATGTATAAATTGCATAAATTAATGATTAAAGTGTTTTCTGAACTTTAACATGGTTTTTAATGAACTTGAATAAATTGGTTTTTCATAGTTGTGACTAAAGTCTGTAAAAATGGAGTAAGGACTTGGTAATGGTGATTTAATTACACTATTTTCGGTTAATATGATGCCATCTGTTGGTCTTTGTTTTTACCAAACTTTGACTTATGCACCTTTTTCCAAGTTTCAAACGTTCTCTTGGCATCTAACTCTTTATGACCGCCACATGAGCTGATGATCCCAAAGTGGCATTCTCAATTGTTGTGGTGGAGATGCATGCTGCCATGTCTCCGTCAATGTGTTTCTGTTTGTTTATCCCAGCGTACATGACTCTTCCAGGCTGCCATCTCTACATGTCTAGTTTAGGGATGATAGTCTGGTCAAGAATAGCAGCATCCTCGCCATGACCCAGAGGAATGGTGTCACATAGAATCCGACTGTGTGTGCTTGTGTGTGTCAGAAAGGATCTGAGTTTGCCTTTTGGTGGCTGAAATGCTGGTCAGTGCAGGCCATCTGGAAACTGCGTATAACGGGTTCAATAGACAGACAATGTGTGTGTGTTAATGTCATGTCTGAGCATCAGCAGCTCTGCTTTTGTTCAATTTATGCAATAGGATATTCATGCACCAGTGGCATCCACTTACACATGCCATGTTTGTGTGGGTGGAGTGTGTGTGCATTGGTCCGAATATAGCATTTTGCCCCTGCTATGCCTGTTTTTGTACTCTGTGGCAGCTGTGTGGTTGAACAGCCATGAATGGCATCTTTCTCCCCATTTATACTCGCCATTCTCTTTTTCTGCAGTAAAAGGACAAATCCTGCAACCGTAGCAAATGGGACAAAACAAAAACAAATCAATTCCCTCAAGAGTGAACACCTTTCCTGTTTCCTCAGTGCATCATTTGGTGGTTATCCAGTCCAGACAGATGACAGTCAGAGCCAGACGGATGACAGGCAGTTAGAGACACACAGACGGAAGGACAGCAGCTGGCTTGTGGATTGACAGGCGGGAAGCTTACATTTCACTGCAGAAAAAAGAAAATAGTGACTAGAAACTGAATAATTTAGTTCACTGCAGCTGGGAAAAGTCACTTGGATAATTTATGCATTGGGCACACTTTACACTTGGTGAGTGTAAGTGTTAGCTGTGTGTGCGTGCGTGTGTGTGTGTGTGTGTGTGTGTGTGTGTGTGTGTGTGTGTGTGTGTGTGTCAGTGATTGGCCTTAATTTCAAAGTCAGATGTGCAGTTGTGACAAATCCCTTGTAAAGAAAGTGTTTCTGCAGCTTAAAGGATAACAAGGAGTTGGTGAAGCTTCAACCTAAAATGCAGAAGGACGTAGAATAACACACATGCACCGAATTTCAGACAGCAGAGGGTCTAGCTGCTGTTTGATTTCACCAGCAGATCTGACTTCAGTGTCAACATGAGAGAGTAGGTTGATGGGTAATTCAGTTGAATCCTCTCATGGATACTCTGCCAGGAAAAAAAACAAACGTAAAACTGAAAAATAAACACCACTGGCACTCAACCTCTGATTTGCAGCTGATATTTCTCATTGAGTGCAACCTAGTCTAAGAGTAAAGTTTTTCCAGCCAATTTCCATTAACAAACACGCTCATTTAAAAGATAAAAAAAAAAAAGGGAATAAATTTGGGTGAAAATCTGTTTAAACTGCTGAGTTTAAACCAGTTTTCACCCAAATTTTCAACGCAAACAAGAGTTGTTGTTTTTTTTTTTTTTCAAAATAAATACTGTTAAATTCATTGATTTAAAAAAAAATAAAAGCAAGAAAAAAAATTCTCAAGCCCTATCCATTGGGAAGCCAACTCAAATAGATCTTTATGACTTTTTGGATTTACTGAATGGTTAATGAGTGTGTCCTCATGTGCAGCGTCCTTTTGTGTTCATCAGTCATGATCATCATGAAACATTACCTCAGTGTCCACTGTCTTTGCACTCATAGTCTCTGGCTGCATCTCACTTTCCTTAAATTGTGCCGGATTAAGTATAATCCCTCTGCAGCGAGGGGAAAAGTGTGCATTCAGGTACACTGGACAATCCCTGCAGGCAGAAGAAAATGAAATTCTCTCTAAACACTTCAGCTGTGGCGGTATCCCTCTCAGTTTTGCATGATCGGGACTCTTGTTATACGTTTCTACCCCAAACCTAAGTGAAGCTGTCTTTTTCCTCTGCATGTCTGTGTCCATGTTTGAATGCATGTCTGTGTGTGACCATGTGTGCTTCCATACATTGCTGTTTGAATAGGCTACTTGTGTGAATTTTCTGTCTGTGTAAGGGCTTGTGTAGACATTTCCACAGTCAGTGTGTGTGCGTATCAGCGTTTGCATGCTGTGTTTGTAGGACCATCAGTGTGCAGTGGTTGACATATCCGTGTGTACATGCAAGTTTAAGTGTGTGGGTTAATTCATTGTTTGTATGTGTGAGTCAGCAGGACATTGCTCTTTTTTTAAAGAGCTGGTTGAAGCGCTGTCAACTGACACTCTGCTGATGACTATTACATCTCACAGCACAAAGTACCGCTCAATGCTATTGGACCATCAGCATTACTTGGTTACTACTCCTTCACTTATTCGCCTTTATATTTCAGGCTTGCTCCAACAATGCTCCAACATTGATTCAAAACTTGTATTATCTTAAATCCCAGCCCAATATATTACTTATATCTTCTTGAAACAGTATTTTTTTTTCCATTTCATAATAGTGTTTCAGAACTTTGTGCTTGGATTCTTTGATATTTGATTTGCCACTTTCTACATGCCAGCATCTGTAAATTGCAAGATCTCTTTTTCTGCCTTTTTACGTTCCCTTAAAGGGGCATTCCAGCTATTAGGTGTAGTCTGGGGACTAAAAACAGACAGATTATGAAAAGAATGGTGTTGCAGAGTCAGAGATATCCTATCTTTTAGTCTCTAGTATGGGTCAAGCTTCAAAAACCCTACATTTCCCAGATGCAACTCTCTATCAGTTCCCTTTATTAGATCCTCTATGCTTGGTAAAATGCCACATCTTTCAGACTCCACATCCACAGTTTGTAATGGAGGCTTTCTGTTTAAAAACTTGCAGTCTTGAAACCCAATTTGAGATAAACCTGATGGCATCACCAGAAGTTATTTTTTTCAGACTTTAAAAAGCTGCCTCCTGCCTAACAGGCTGAGTAGTACTCCTGATATCTATTTTGAAGTGATTTGAGAAAGAAAGAAACATGTTAAAACTGATGTTTCTGTGTCTTACGTATGTTTCTGTATTACACAGTTTCTTTGGTGTCCTGTGCCTACTCTCAAAGATTCCATCATACTGTATTAGCATGGTTTCAATGTTTTTTTCAGTCCTTTCTGTTTATAGTTACAATGTTTGACAGGTTTTGTCTTAAATTTGGTTTTGAATAAAAATTCAACTTCATATATTCTGTATTACTCAAAATGTATTTATTCAAGTTTTCATTGTGCTTCACTATTTTGAGTTTGTGAAGAAATACAGGGATATTTTATTAGCTTTGATTTTTATTTCACCTACACAGATTATTGATTGCACCTACTCTAAGTTATTTTTTATCCTGATTTTCCAGAAGGGTTTTGTTTTGTATCACTACTTATGTCTTAGGATTTTTTTTTTTTTTTAAACTCTGCATAACCAAGCTCAGACATAAAAAAAACAACCAAACAAACAAAAAAACATGGGTGTTTTGTGACTCTTTTTTTTTTTTTTTCAGTGCTGGCCAGTTTCCGAGGGACTGTTCAGCATGGCCTCCCACTGGAAATTGGAGACACGGTGCAGATCCTGGAGAAATGTGAAGGTAGGATGCACACATACACACTTTATAAGTGTACATAACTCTACACTTAGCTGCTTTCTGTGAGGGGAAAAATTGAAATTAAACAGAATAGGACAAATAATGAAAGAAATTGCCTTCGATTGAGTAGTGAAGCGAACACATGCACTTACACACAGAAACACTTCCTCTTTTCATGAAGTTTACAGATCAAGGAAATCCATGGGAAAGCTGTTATATTTATTTAATCTTTCACAAATAATAGGTACAGGCATGCACACGCTGTGAACTATATATTTACACATTCACACTCATACACAAATGCACACGCATACATTGATCCACAGATTTATGCAACCATGAGCATAAATAGAAGAAACAGACATTTTGTAACTTGGCAATACCTTGTGCAAACAAACACATGCAAGGACATTAAGGTGTTTGGTTGATTTACTGAAGTTTGCCTGGTGGACTTCCACTGAAGTAACATCGGGTTCTCGCATATCTTATTGAGGGCTGTCATGGTGGAGTGTACACACATGATGAGCAGCATTGTGCCTGTGATGAATGCTTATGGAAATTCACGTTTGCTACTGTTTCCTGCATCATTGGCTGGCCGTTTTCCCGCCTTCCTGCCCACGCTGGGTCTGTTTTTCTCCTCTACTTTCTTTTTTTTTTTTTACACCCTCTCTTTCACTGTCTGTCTCTCCCTATGTATGTTAATGTTTTTTCCCTCCTATCTCCAAGAGTAAGAGAAAAATAAGACAGACATAGATAATGAATTAGATGATATAATATTTTTAGAGAAAGCAACAGTTGTGATCACAGTGCATTAAAGGTACCCAATTTGAGTCTTTATTGTATTATTTATTATTTATTTTTGTCAGCTGGAATTGGCTCCAGCCCCTCAACGACCTTCACAAGGATACGCGACAGAGCTGATGGATAATGGATGGATGGAGAAATATAATAGCTCAGCATTCTGTCTTTGACCTTTTTAACTTTCAAGAATAATGTGAAATCATCCAACCAAAACAAAGCCACACTTTTATGCACACCTTAACACACGTGAGCAGCCATACACAAACACACACACACACACACCTCCCCCTTCCGGAGCTCTTGATACACACTGTCTCACTTCCTGTTGGGTGACAGAAGCACACACTCACACCGAGAGAGTCAGCCAGTCAGCCAGCCGAGCAGCCAGTCGTGCAGCCAGCCAGCCAGCTAGAGGAATGTGATATTGTGGTAAAAGACCCAGAGGAAGTAGACAATAGCACAGCTAGCGGAATGCTTGGCCCAGGAGGGAGGAACAAAATCAAAATCCTGCCAGTAGCGAAGAGGCTTAGAGATGGGCTGCTGACAACAGAGGAGACGGACTAATGGCTCTGCCTCATGTTGATACTGTTGACGCTTCAAAAAACATTAGCTTTCAGAGTGAATGTGTCTTTACTGGCATGTGGCTCCTGTCTGAAAACACGCCTCAGTATTTCATTTTTGACTTGGCCTGACAATGGCTCATTAATTATACTAACATAGTATGTACAACATAGTAGATATCGCATGGATGTTCCAATAATATTTTTGTCATAGGTCTGTTTGCATTTATACTACAAAAAAATTGGCAGAAGCTGGATGTTTACCATTTTTTTCCAGTGCTTTTTACCTAACTATTTCAGATTTGAGGAAATTATTTTTAGCCAACTGTTTCAAAAATTCATCCATGACTTTTAGCTAATTATTTCAACTTCTTAGCTTGCTAACTAGGTTCTGCGCACTCTCAACTGCTTCAGACTGGAGGTGTTTACCGTGTACTCAGCCTGTTGTAGCTGGTAGTTCACTGGTTTTTTGACCTCTGCTACTGAAAAAAATGACTCATCTAGGAAATTCTGAGCATATGTTCCACAGTACAGACCCAGACAAATTACTAAATGCTATTTTGACCATGCATGTCTGAAACAAATCAGGCAGCAAAAATACCAACTAAGTCACAGATGCTCTGGTGAAACCCAACAGTGATTTGAATAATCAAATACATTTACATTTCAGCTATTTAGCTAATGCTCTTATCTGGAGGGACTACAAAGACTGCAACAGTGGAATGAGCTTCAATCGTCAGTTTGGAAAAGAGCATCAGCTCAAAGCCTCCGATGTAAATGTATCAGATTGTTTCTATCAGTCCTGGGATTTGCAAAAGCATCAAGCATGTACTAATTTGGTTTGAGCTCAGATTGGAGAGTGTAATGGTGTGATAATAGTGTGAGCGTATGCAAGCCGCAGCTTTTTCACCTTTTACCCTGTATCTGCTTTTTCCCCGCCCGCACCTGCTAGGACAAATCATAGTGAAGTTAACGGAGCTTTCAGTGGCTTTAAGTGTCACAGCTTGTTCAAAAAAACAAGGTGTCATGTAACACAATTCTATTGAGTGCTGCTATGACATAAAAAACAAAAATCTAAGATGGAGTTGCCATTTTTATTGGCAGTGGAAAGTTATTCAGTTGGCAATGAGATACCTAGTTAGCGGTCCATTAATGTCTCAATCTCTTTTTCACATGACATTGAATTGGAATAAAATGAAATTCTTTGGATATGCAGCTGTCAGAAGGATTGGATCAGTTTCATTAAATCACTGTAGAAAAACCACTCACTCACTCACTCACTCACTCACTCACTCACACACATGCATCTCCTTCCCTGTCCTTTTGTTAATAAATATAAAATATTCCATATTTCTCTACCTCTTCTGTTCTACAGTCCGGACCAGATGTAAAGATATAAAGGTGTAACATTAATAGTGACATACTGGAAATTCAAATTCTGCTTTGTCTTCTGAAGGCTGGTACCGAGGATTCATCTTGAAGAATCCTAATGTCAAGGTGAGCGAACCATTTTTTTTGGAGCGTGTGCATTTTTGGTTAGAACTCATTTCTACACTCATTCAACCCTGATGCCCTATCTCATGTTTTTTTTTTTTTTTTGAATGCTAACAGAGTATTGTTTTCAAATTTGAAAGTCTCTCTCAGGCCTGCCATTGTTACCCACAACTTGAAATTTAACCACCTGCAATGACAACTGTTAGTGACAGATTTCATCAGCTGCACTTTTATCAAAATGTTTCATTTTGCCAATTGGTTAAACTAAACACTTTTGTCTGCTCAGCACGTCGGTATCATCAGCTGCATGTGGGTTTAGTCTTATTAGTAGGCCTCTGTGGAGGTTGGAGGCATCATGTAATTCCTAGCATAGCGCCAACCAACTTCAACCTGATCAGAGATCTAAACAGCTAATAGTTACAACACCTGTGTGTGTGTACAGAGCCTTTAATGAAAACAGCTTGTCTGATAATATGCATTTTTCACTCCTACTTCACAGTAAGAAAAGCACAGGAATAAATAATAAAATTAGTGATGGTTGAACTCCATTTAGCTGTATCATCAGTGAATAGTCAGCGAGTAGGCCAAAAATACTCACAACCAACTCAAGTAAAGTCAATTAAATTTTTTATATAGTCCATAATCACAAATCATATATTGGCCTCAAATGGCATTAGAAAATATGGCCTTACAAAATTTCATAGAGGAAATTGAATATTAGATAAATAAAGTGCAAACAAATATGAAGAATATGGACCCTAGAAGACACTAAATTGCTTCCAGTTGCTGCCAAGCACTGGAGCATAAAACCACTTCTGCATTTAAGGCTGTCACACAGATTATGTGGTCTGGTTTTTAATAACTGAGCTGGTCTGAATTCTAAGGGTGCTGTTTACGCAATGGTTCTATAGTAAGTATATAGTTAAAATGTATGCTTACGTTCTGTTTGTTGTCAATTTAATAGATTCAGTAATGTATTACAAATACTAGCAGAAAATGGTGCCAAAAGCCAATTTAATGACAGCTCTTACAACTCACATCAAACACCATTTGACAGCCGCAAGTTTTTGTCTGGTTATAGTTTGAAAATAAAAAGCCCCGTCCTTGCTAAAAGCCAACCAATTGAAGCAAACTGGATTGTTTCTGGTAATTAAGCTGCATGTCTCATGCACAAAACACACTGCACAAAAGAATGAAGTTAAGTGATATGAGCTAGAAGAACGATTGACAGTTGTAGAGGTGGCTGTTAAAAGCTCTTGTGCAGAACATGTGATTATAAAAAAACTATCTTGGAGCAAAGTGTTAGGTAGGTGTGTGTGTGTGTGTGTGTGTGTGTGTGTGTGTGTGTGTGTGTGTGTGTGTGTGTGTGTGTGTGTGTGTGTGTGTGTGTGTGTGTGTGTGCGCGTGTGTGTGTGTCTGCTTTGATCTCCCCAAGTCAGTAGGTAGTAGAAGTCAGTGCAGTTTATTATTGTCAAACACACAAACACACTTTCACCTTTTTTTTGTCTCCTAAGTCACATTGCTTCTTGGTTTTATCTCTTTGTCTCCTCCTTTCTCCTTCTTTAACCCACCAACACACTTAGCACTGTATCGATTATGTGCATCATTTCCGCCTGCTAACAGTGAAACACTAATGCCGCTGGAGGTGAATGACTCATTTGAAGTGCTTCTCATTAACCTGTTTATCTTCTGCCCAAAGGGGATCTTCCCTTCCAGCTACATCCACTTGAAAAATGCCCACATCAAGAATAAAGGGTGAGTAATGTCGTGTTTCTTTCTCTTTTTTCAGTCATGTATTTATGTATATATGTATGTGCAGGTTGTGGTAGAGTTTTGAACTCCGTTTCTTAGTCACCTGTGCATGTTTGTAGGCAATTTGAGACTGTCATCCCTGTTGAAGACTCTGTCATCACAGAGATGACATCCACGTTGCGAGACTGGGGTGCCATGTGGAAACAACTCTATGTGGTAAGAACCCTTAAACACACACATACATAAACACACATAGTTGGCATCAATTTTAAATATCACCACTGTTTAAGCGAAGCTGACTTCTTAGGTTTCTCATGGAGGGAATTTATTTGGCCCTGGGTAATTCAAAAGCTGCAGACAGTCAAGGCTCTTTCATAAACATTTATTAGTTGGTTTGATTGTGTTTGTGTCCTATTAAGCTATCTGGGGTGCTGATTCAATTGAGCTGATGAAAACTCGCAGATCAAAGTGCATACATTCAAGAAAAAAAAAAAGCAGCAGGACACTGAAGCTAATTTGCACAAATCCATTTTTAAGTCTGTCTGCCTCTCTCTGGGTCACCCTCCTCCTCACAAAAGTCGATTTGGCTCTCTAAAGTGTGTTCTGTCACTTTGTTTTCATTTATGTTTTGGATAACTTGATGCAACTGTATATTTTAATTTTCTCATCTGTGTCTTCCCGTCTATCTTCTCATCCTCCTCCTGTCTTTCCATCTTGTCAATTTCCCTGTCATTCATTCATTCATTCATGACTGACTCCACCTATTACCTCTCTGTCCCTCCTTTTCCGTTTTCTCCCTCTGCAGAAGAATGAGGGGGATTTGTTCCACCGGCTTTGGCACGTGATGAATGAAATACTGGACCTGAGGAGGCAGGTGCTGGTGGGCCACCTCACCCATGACCGCATGAGGGACGTCAAGCAGCACATCACAGCGAGATTGGACTGGGGCAACGAGTGAGTAGAGGACGGACAGAGAGGGCGAGAACTGCTCTTTTCAAACGTCCAAATATGGCTTCAAGAACAGTTGCTTTCTGAGTACATGCAGACCCAGATACCATATTTTATTGTTCCATCTCAAAGGCCCTATTGATGACTCTGTTTGATTTTCTTTTAGATCATTAATAATTCATGACTTAAAAGTGATTTCCCTTAAAGTTTTAAAATATTACCAGTGTATATATACCAATATATATATACCAGTGACTAGAGGCTTGCTTGAGACTGGCAATCCATCATAGAGAATATCCTTTTAGCTTAGGTATATTTTTATTACATGGTAATGTAGTTGTGAACCAGTATGACTTTGAAGTCTTGCTTTTTTGTGCATACATTTAAAATCTGACAACAGAAATTTGCGAGTTTGTTGCTGAATAGGCTGGCTTTTTAATGCAAGGCAATACAAAATTAATGTTTCCATGTTTGCTTATTGTTGTCTTCCATTAGACGGTTTCCACCGCGCTTACTTTCCCAGCAACCAATAATTTTTTGAGGAACTCAGAAGTGTTTTGACTGGAGTAACAAAAATGTAGCTCCTCTGCCATAGTCCCCGGGCCCATAAACTCCCTGCTCTGGGGGGGGTAGCACTTTCCAATGGCACAAGAGCTATTGAGGCAGTAGTGCATGTTTGCAGCTGGTCAAACCCAACTCTTGTACAATTACATACATAGGAAGCAAGCACTGGCTTTCACTAATGTTATTAGGGTGAGGGTTACAGATTTGGAATTTGGCTCAACTTAACTTAACTTTAAGCAAATGACACTAGATTTGAAAATGAAATAGTCACATCCCCGTTTTCTTCACATAAAGCAGAATAATGTAATACTATAAAATATGTGATTCAGTTCTGTGTTTATTCTGCCTTCTTGGCTTCGTTCCTAGAGCTTCTTGCAGCTCTCTTACTCGTCTTTCCTTCTTTCCCAGATTCTCTCTCTCTGGCTCTTTCTTCTTTCCTTGCTCCTCTGTCTTTTGTTGTCACCTTACCATCCCTGCAGACGCACTCTTTACGCAATCAAGTCTCTTTCCCTCTCACACAGATAGCACTCTCTCCATCCCTCCTCTCTCTTTTTTCTCTCTTTCCTCTCCATGCATGAGGTGAAATTAAAAAAAAAAACCTTACAAGTTCTTTCATTCTCTTTCTATCTGTCCTTAGCCTTCACTCTCCTTCATTTCCCTGCAGTGGGCCCTCCTCAAAGACTCAATACACACACATACACACACAATCTCCTCCTTATTTGGGAGATGGTTGGACAGCCCCTCTTCGTGAGCATTTGTATGGTTGACCAGGTCTGTCTCTTTTATTGCTGACAAGGAGACACACTCTAGCATACCGTTTTGGTCCACTTAGAGACCAGTCTAGAGGAGGATAAGAAGAGAAAAAGGAGTAAGAAGTGGGGGAAAAGTGAGAGAGAGAGCTGTTTGTGGAAACCAATGAGGACACGAAGGAACAGAGAGGGTTAAAGGATGGAGAGAGGAAGAGATGGAAGGGAGCAGTTGGAGAAAGATGGATAAAGAAAACAGCAGGCATAGCAGGTGGTTAAAGGGAGAGGAATTTTTTCTTTCATCTGTTCCTCAGAGAAGAGGATGATGTGTCAAGTTTGTTTAGATGACTGACACTGTTGATCTGACAGCACTGTGTTGCTTGTGTATGCGTATTCACTTTGGTGTTGATGCTCAGTTAAGTTGACCTTGTCTGTTTTGTCCGCCAAAGAATAGGCTATGAATTACTGATAACTGTAATATGTGCATGATCCATCTGATCTTGATATAATTCACTTCCTCACCCCTGTGTGTGTATGTATGTATGTATCTTTCTGTTACAGACAACTTGGCTTGGACCTGGTCCCCAGGCGAGAGTTCAGCATGGTGGACCCAGATGAAATCAGCGTCACAGAGCTTTACAGACTGGTGAGTGGTCTTACAGTTCTTCACGTGATATTCTGCTCTCTATAGGGGAGTTGGGTGTTAAAATGCGGGACCTGGGTTTTAACTCTTCATTTCAAAAAACATTTGCTCTTCTGAAGTGTCCTTGTATAAGATGCTAAGTCCAATAGAGCTTATCTCAGCCTCTTAGTGACAATCAGTTTTTAAACTGGCAAGAGCAATGTTTATTTGGGGATATCTTTCAATCTAGGACGGACACCGGTGATACAGACTTGATTTTTGGCTTTAGATTGGACTGATGCCATAGACCAGTTTGTGATTTGCCTTCTTTCATTTAGTTTATTTATGATTCAGTGGTAGTCTACTAAAAATTACAAGCACTAGCGATGTACTTCTGCCTTTTTAAATGTACAATTGGTTTATTGGTAGGATTGGTGATTGCCTTTCAAACCCAAATATTTCTAAAACATATAGGGTAAGTATAGTTGTGAAGCTGGTGGGAGCTGCTGGTTCAAGAGTTGTTTTTCCTCGTTCTGTTTTCCTTTTTAATTTTTTTCTTTAAACAGTATCATCCATGATACTTAACATAGAAAGATACTTAACATAGAAACATGGGACTCTCCCAGATAATGTAACAATCACATGGGTGTATGTTATGGCCTTAAATACTACAATATTGCTATGTAGATGATGCCAGCCTGAGAAGCAAATTGCAGTACATTTCTGTGTTGAATTTGTGTACAAATCACGGTGTCACAGTTGCTGAATTCATCCAAAGTTAAGCTAGGATTCAAATATGAATTGATTTAATTTAATAATGTTGTTTATTGTCAACTTATATATGGACAGTTTTCTCAGCAGCATCATCTTTACTCTCTGTCCACTGTTAGCAGCGCTTATACCTGAATTTTAACTTTGTGACTGGATAGTTTCTTGCCTAAATGCACCTCGGAAGTTGTAGTTAACTTCTTCCCAAAAATGCTTGTACCTTTGAATTTTTATCAAAGTGCCAGATATATTTTTTAAAGCAGTTGTTGATCTTTTTGGACTGATAATTCAACCAGGAGAGTTCCAACTGTGAGTCATACAATATGGTCATTGGGAAAAATGAATGGGATTGGGCTCTTGCAGCTCTTTAAATGTAGTATATAGGCTCCACCATCCCCTGACCCAGAACAGGATAAGTGGGTATAGATAATGATAGGATACAGGTATAGTGTCTGTAACTGCATATTCAGTGTGTTACCATTTGTTGAAAAAATATGCTTTAAATTGTCAGTCACAGACTTACAGCTGCTGCTTGCTTCAAGCAAACTGCTCTGGTAAAACACATTCTTCGGCCGATTGCATCAGACAGTTGAAGGATGTTCTACCAGTGCGTTCACTTTAGTACCTTTTCTCTCCCAGCTAACCTCTGAGCTTATGTGAGAAGCGATCCATCACTGACAGCATTGTTTGAAACCTCTTCCTCAAAGCTGGCAGGTGGCAGAGTTAGTGGTTTGAACTGGCAGACCACATCAAACCATTCCCATTTCCCCACCTAAGCACACCAGGCCTTTAAACCCTGGAAAGTAGGGATTACTGTAGCTTCACAATGCCAGTTTCAGAAACATATCATCTTGGGCACTGGTGTCATGGAATCATAGATGTTCATTTCCTTTTTTTTTTCTGAGCACCTTAAGGAATTTTTGTCAATATTGCTTAAAAGCTGTGATTGATAGTTCATTCGTGACCTTGGAAACAGCTGCTAGCAGAACAATCTCACTAAAGGGCCCACATAGCAGCTATTCTGGAAGTTTTGATTGCTTCAGATGGCACATGATCTTCCATTTTTCTGAGCACTTTACGGGCTTGAAAAAGCAAAACTCCAGCAGTACTTGCAGCATAAATAGCCATATTTTACTTTAAGGTCTTCTAGTTTATGTTGGTGTTAAAGCTAAGATCATAGCATTGAAAAAAAATCTTTCAAATGCCATTTGAAACTATCCAATGGCAAACATTATAATATTTAGTTATTTTGTGTTATTGAATATTTTAACTACTTTTCACAATATTAATAAACAACAAACTCGGTTTCGGTGTTAGCCACTCAGTGAAATACTAGCATCAGCTTCTTTTCCAAACATGCAGAAAAATGGTTAGTTGAATGTCTGAAATTCTCCTGTCTTCTGTCTGTCCCCATACCTCTCTCAGTCTTTCTCCTTCCTTTCCCACTCTACTTCTCCTTCCCGCTTTCTCCAAGCCCCAACCGCTGTTACCGTGGCAACCAATTCTCTGCCCTGATACAGTGTGGGGAGAATTATATCACACACACACAGAAAGACACACACTGTGATGGCTTTCCCTTCGCAGGGGTAATTGAAGCTCTTAATCCATCTGTTTCTGTTATTTGTTAGTCAAAACAAAAGCAGGCATAGCAGGATGAAAGCTTAATGCACCTCTGTTAAATGCTGCACAAAATGAGCAAATGACTGCAATTCCCTTATACTTGGGACAAGATAAAGGGACAGACATTCACTGCTGCCTTCCACACACAAACACATACACACTCACTCACACCAAGACACAACACTCCATCACATCAAGCTCAAATTACATAAATATTTTTCAGTGAGATATTTGTTTCTATCTTGCATTGTGGTGTGGCTTAATTAAATTGAGATGGGGATTACCTGGTGTGTGTATGCATGCCTGTGTGTGTGCTAAAATGGCAGTGGGGTGTTACTGTGGGAAAATGTAGCCTTACTGCTGCATTGTGTCAAGGAATTATGTGATATCCGCTCAGTCAGAAGAAAGGGAATACTGAGAAGGATTCAGTGCATTGAATAAGAGAGGTGCCATACAGGCATCTTATAGACTACATATGATGAGTTTGATTCCAAAATTAAATATGTACTATTTGACTCTAGTTCTCCAAAACAAATGTGCCTAAATTTATGATCATTTTTAAATTATTTTGCGATAAATTGTGGTACTATTGAAAGCTGCAATAATGAATATTTTATAATAACTAAAAAAGTTACTTTGTGTATTGTGAAAGGGATGACCTCAGCGCTACATATCATTTTAGCATCTTTTAGCTAATTGTTTTGGTTTTATGGCCTGCAACTTTACTACTTTGGTTCACTCTCACCACTCTCATCCAACCTAATTTCCAGCAGGCAGCTGTTTTCAGGAAATAGCTCTGATAATGTAAACCTAGTGTACGCTACACGACCAGCACCTAATGACAGAAAAAGTCAGTGACTAGCTAGCTAGTGAACATCGTGGGGCAATTAACAGTTAAAAAGCCAAAAATTTCCCTTGGGAGTTGGTGAAGACCAACAGAGCTAAAAGGGGAATGAATATTGGATTTGCATTGATGAGGTGATATAAAGGAGATCCAAATTAATGCTTTGTGTCTGCTGAATGTACAAATAGGCAACTGTTTGCTAACATCTTTACTAAAATGACTTAAAAGGGTGATAATATGTCAATGTTGGGCTGGTAGCTTTGAAAAAATGTGAACGTAATGAAAGATACAGATAATAATAATATATTCTAAGTTTCTGTGAGAGCAAAAAATTAATTTGAGCATTTTAGCTATGTCACAAGGGGCATTTCTCTTGGTAGCCACTAGCCTGTACCATTAGCTAGCTAGCTCGTAACTTTTTCCCTCTGAATTTAGTCTAAAAGCTGACAGTAGTGCTTCTTACCATGTGTGGCACTACCTGCAAGTTCCATAAACCAAATGATCAGCTTTAGGTATTAGATTAGAATTAGTTCAGTTTTGGTAGCTTCAGAAATGGTCAGTTGAGCACCTTGGTCTCAGCGTGATACATAGCCTGGGAACAAATGCTGAGAAGACATATATTCTGGGGATATTACAATATGTCCTTTCTGTTATAGTTACAAAAGTTTTGTCTGATTTTTATTTGACTCATTTGACGTGACTCCTGAAAACAGACACCTTTTTAGGCATTTTGTTTTGTAGTAGCTTAAAAGTGAGAAAAAGAAAACCTTTATCAAATCCCTAATTGGCTCCCCAGTCTCATGCTAAGTCTGATCAGTCTGGGTCTGGTTAAGCTGTCTGTATTATAAAGGCAAGTCAGCTTCAAACTTCCCATTTTTTCCTTGTAGAGTGAGTTCAGTACTGAGCGTGAGCAGAGCAGAAAACAGTTTAGATCCCGGAACAATAGATTAATTGACAGTGGCAGATGAGACAGAAGTGATAGTTAACTCAGGCCTGACCCTGGGTGAGGTATAAAAATTTCCGCTGTGGATCCAGTCATCACTAAAGAGGCCTTTATTGCTTCCTGCACAGGTCTTCCTCCCATAATCTTAAAAGAGGGATGAAAACAGGCTTAAATAGTAATGTAGAAGTGAGTGATGAAAGACAGCTCTGGTGGAGGAATGTAGAAGTTTATCTTTGGCCTCATTTTGACCCCTCCCTTCTTTTAGAAGCTTCTTGTAGTTCCACAGTCAGTCCACTTGGTGCTGCTTCGTGATGTTTAGGAAAAGATTATTGAGTGAACAATAATAAGATGGTTCGGCAAGCGCACACATGGCCATGCTCCGTCTGTTCAGCTATCTCTCTTTGTCGGCCTCTCTGCGTTACCCACAGCATTATGTGATGCCAGCAGGCCTGCCAGCCTTATTCCAAGGCTGTCACGTCTATCCTGTGTTTCTAGTCATGCTGAAGCTGTCATATAACCACATACTGCTCCCGCTGGACAGCTTAAATGACATACTGAAAATATCCTCGTAATTAAATCCCTTTCAGGACCTAGTCATTGTGCGTCAAAACCAGCTTAGCCCTGTTATGTATAGAAAACTGATCTGGTAAAAAAAAAAAAAACACGTTAGTGCCTTGTTGTTAGATCATTCTCTAGTGTGTCTTCTTCTGGGATCTCAGACAGGGCGGGTCAGGACAAAACAAAACATATTCATCATTTTGTCAGATATTGGAATGGTGAAATGATTTGTGGTATAATGTTCCAACATGTTTAAGTCTTAGAGGACCATATTGGTGTTTTTTTTTGTTTTTTGTTTTTGTTTTTTTGTTTTCGTTTTTGTTTATCTATTTGTATTTACAGTACAGTCAACTATTTTCCAGAGCACATCATATATTTTAGATTGATTTTCTTACCCTCTTGGCTCTCGCTTTTTATCTCACATTTCAAAACAGCATAAAAATCAATTTTCAGGGACTTAACCTTCTCTGAGATACTGTACGTTAAGATTTTGTTGCCTTTATTTCTTGTCAAAGCAATATAAACCCCTGGTAATGCACTCTTGGGTGTGTTCATGCACATGGCAACATTAGTGCCTTGACAGCCAGCTGCCAAACAGCATTGTCTTAATGCAAGAAACAATCAAATTCAAATTGTATTTTTCACATAATCAGTGCTTGCTTATTGTTTGTTTTCTGGGTTTGACTTTTCAGCATTATATAGGCCCACCAAGAATTAGTGATCTTGTGATTGCAGTAATATATTTTATTATTTCCACAAAAAATGGTAAAATTGGAAGAATCCTTGCCCATGTTTTTCAATCACTGTAATTTTCTACATCCAGTAGTCCCATTCAGTAGTCCCATTCAGAACCAGTAATATGAACCCAAATCAAAATTGATCCTCCGGCTCAGCAGTCCAACTTCTTTGAAAGAAAGACTAGTGCCTCTGGCAGTTTATTTCCCTCCCAAGTTGTTTTCTGAGGCAGGGCTCCCAGGTTGTGTATTGAACCCAGCAAGGTCCAGCAAAAGATTTCCATATCTCAGCTTCTTCCCACATTCTTAAAAGTTTTAAATAAATGGATGGCTATCCACCCAAAAATTAAGTAAATGTACCAAAATCTTTCAGAAATGCTGCTTTAAATTCACCACTTTCTGTCCACAATAATCACAAGATGTTGTTCCGAATGATGTACTGTAAAGATATCACATGCAGGGCTTTGGTAGCTAACTGTCAAAAATG
>NC_053401.1:12707660-12731690 GCF_016859285.1 Xiphias gladius
AATATCTTTCAGGATTTAGAGCTTTTGGATTTTACTGTTTTTTCTTAACCTTTCCCAATCCACCCCTTCAGAACTTTATCAGAACAGTACAGTATGTATGTTTAATTCACTTCTCTTCATTTAGTTTTTTTGCATTTCTGTGTAGTTGAAGGGTAACTCCAATCTCTCAAAAATTTCCCTGCTCAGAATATCAATAGATTTGTGCCGATATTCTCTCTCCTCCTCTCTCCTGCCCATAGATGGAACATCGGCATCGTAAGAAGGAGACTCCTGCGCCTGCTAGCAACCATCACTTGTTTGTTCACGTGAAGAGCCTGATGAGCGCCAATCTGGGAGAGGAGCTTGAAATCTTCTTCCACATTTATGATGGACGAGAGAACCGGCCACTCAGGTAGAGACTTTTGAGAAAATAATCCCCTATAATTGTTAGAAATAATGATGTAAATACATCACTTTTGTTTGTCACTAATGATATTTGCTTCATTATTATACATAGGTTATATGTTTTCATCAGTGTGGCATTTAGTGAGGTTTAATTGAGTTTTTTGTTGTTCTGTAGTGTACATTTTTTGGTTAAGTGCCAGTATTCAAAAGGTTATCACCCTGTATCATTTTGTTCATGAGGTCGCATACTTCTTTTGTTTGCTTGTGTTGTTTTGGTGCTCAAATCTACAGAAATGCAGCAAGGGTTGATTAGTGATCACGGGTGGGAGAGGGGACATTTCTAACAGCGCCCCTTCTCAAGTCCGCTCTAATTATTTTCATGAAGATTTATTAAATGAAGCAGGTTATTAAAGTACACTTGGACACATAAAAGTGGGCAAGGCCGTGCTATTTTCTCATATGGAAACTGCCTGTGCTGTCCACATAAAAGAGCCTATCACCCTGGCAATCTGCACACGTGTCTTGTCTGCATGCACACACACCAACACACACACCACAGTCTCCTGATCGGGCGTCAGCCAAAGAGAAGACGGTATTTAAACTCCTCGGTTTTATAGTTCAAAGCAAATTCCATTCCAGTTCACAAACAAGTGGATTTGTCAGGCAAAGGAAAATGAGCTGGTTGGAAAAATGAAGCATTTTGATAAGTCATGCTTGTGTTTGATGCTACTCTCTGCCCCACAGGGTGGCATCAGAGGAACAAAGGTGACATTGATGGGGCTCATTGTTTTATTATTTTGTGCGGCATAATGTAACCCCACTTCTACTTTTATTGAAATTCAATTCAATTTTCACTACTGGCAGAAGATTTAACTAGTGTGCAAACTTGGTTGACGTAAGTTTCTCTAAACCTTGCATGGAGAATGTCTGTGATTTCCTCAAATACTGTGCGCATAATCGTGCACATGAAAATAGGTTCTATTTTTACAAGAAATGAGCGATGCCGTTTGTTTTCATCATGTGGTTTATCTGAGAGAAAGATGAGTTTCTTAAGCACACACACAGTGTATCAGTGTATCAGAAGCACTTTTAATTAGCAAAGTATATTTAACTAAGCTCTCCTGTCTCCTTTTAACTCATACTTCTAGAATTGTGATGTAAGGTATAGGTATGGCAATAATGAAGGAAAATTTTCTCCCATTCCGAGCCTGCGCTTTGTCTTGAAGTGGGTAATTAGCATCCAGTGGTATCATATTAAGTTCCACTTGAAACTTGATTTCTCTTTCTGTCATTATCTTTCTCTCTTTTACTCTCTCTCTCTCTCTCTATCTTCTTGCTACTTTGAAAGATTGAGTACCTTAGCCAGGTAAGAGGAATTAGACTCCTTGAGTTCTGTCATGCATTTGAAGTGGATATACAGTACATTCTATGAAACACAAGATCACGTTGCTTTAGTTTAGTTGTTAAGCTAAAACATCTGTCATGCAGCAGTAGCTTCAGAAATTCAGTATGCATTACAAACACAATGCTCATTTATCCAAACTGAATAGAGCAAGTAGTATAATAATGCACGGATACAGAACAGTTTTATCTTGTTTCTTAAATCAGCAAATTACAATTTTTCTATCCATTTTGAGAGATAAAGGCAGTCAAAGGCCTTTACTATTGTGCCTTTGTGGTTCTAATTTTCTGTGTGTGTGTGTGTGTGTGTGTGTGTGTGTGTTGCAATCGCATTAGTTGTCTTCGAGGAAATCTCACAATGGCAGCTAGCCAACGTTGTCTCTCACTCTCTGGTCACACACATAAACAGAGACACAGACACATTTATACAAGCTGCGGCTGGCAGGGAGCCATTTCGATGCTTCCCTCTGCGCCGGTGGTTTGTGTGTGAGTGTGTGTCAGAGACCAGATGGGGGTCCGACCCGTTGTCTCAGTACCATGCCAACACCAGCAGCCCCTGTGCACCATGGCAGCTTCTTTGTGTTCTATTCAGACTTCTTGAATGGCTCTTCAGCAGGGCACGCACACTCGCATGCACGCACACATGCGCCCACACGCGCACACACACGCAAACACATGGGCATATTGTACCATGCTCACACATGATCCTGCTGCTGCCCTCTCTGTTGTGTAGGTTATTGGCTATTCTTGACCAAACACAAAACATTTATGGCAAAACTTACTATTCCCTCTTCCAAGTTTGACCTCCAGTCATGTCTAACAAGGTCACCCATGGAGGGCTGGAATTGGACACATGGCATGTAAGTGTGTGTTCATGTTTGTCTGTGAAGAGCTGAGCTCGATTCTATTCTTTGTCTGTTTGTGTCTTTCTTTTAAGGCTAAGATGTCTTAGCTACTCTGAAGTCGTTTTCTCCCCATTCCTCGTGGCCTCTCGGGGTAGATTTAGGTTTCTGCAGGTGGGGGTGGGAGGCAGCAGTGTCAGTATTTTATATGCCAGTTGCTCACTATCCCATCCTCCCTCCACCCCCATGTTGGGTGAGTGCACGGTTCCTAATGCAATCATCGATATCAGGAGAGGGAATAGCGAGCGCCATGGGGGCCCAAAGGGGAGGGAAACTGGCCATTCATGTTATGTTAATGCGAGCAGTGATAGAGGTAGATAAGGTCCCGCTGGGGGACACTGGTCCTCTTAGCTCTGGTGATCAACACACTGCAGCTGTGAGGGAGAAGAGTTGGTGGCAGGGGAGGGTGTGTAAGGGAAGGAGAGGGACTGTGTATGTGTGTCTGTGTTTACAGGAGTGGCTGTTAATTGGTAGTTGGGGTTTCAACAATAGAGCACTAATTAGGGTTTGGGAATGTGTGCAGCAAGTCTCATGTCTAATGCATAGGAATCCGTCTCCATATGGCCAGATAAATGGCGTGGAAAGTTACAGAGAGCAGCTAATGAGGAACAACTGCATGTAAATCAAACTGGCTCTCAACTGGTTCACTCCAAAACAGTTGATATATGGAAAACTTTACTGAAGGAATACATGTATGAAAAATCACACGCATTTGTATAATTAATAATCAGGAGCCTAATTAATTCAAACATGAGCACCCACTGCCCTACATACACAAAACACTGATTTGCAGTGCAAGAAGCAGCCTCTTATTTACATCATGGAAGAGACACGACAACTTTTAAGCTTGTAATAAGAGCTCTTAATAGCTCAGACTTTTATAAAACATCCTAATCCATTGTAGCTGTATGCAGCATGAAGTCAAGTTATATAGGATCGGTTGGGGTAAATTCCGTTCATGTGTGAATGGGCCTACTGTAGCTCGCGCCGCTAGCCGAGCCAGCGACTTGGCTCACTGTCAGGCACTGGTGCATTACAAGGTTTTCTCTCTGCTTATCGGCGGACTGTGAAAGTCACCTAACTGGATTAGCCCACAGCTCGCCAGCCCGGATGAGACGGGCCCAGCAGGATCCCTCTGCTGCCTGTCTTTGAGAGTGTGTGCGAGATAGAGAGAAAGAGGACAGAGTACAAAGAGAATGAAAAGGCGATCTGTGTCCGTCCTTTCTGTTTTTTGCCCGACATGCACTACATTTCCTGCCCGCGCGAAGTGGGGGTGCAGGGCATTTGAGGCCAGAGTTATTTTGAGACAGTTCATTCTGCACTGTGAAGCTCTTGAATTTCGCATTTTGAAGTTGCACGAAAGAGTGTGCTCAAAATACCCAAAGTATGATTCAGTGTTGTTTAGACAGGAAGCTAGCTACAATTTCCTTTTCCAGTTGCCTCAGTGTAGCTGCTTTCATTTTTTTTTTTTTTTTTTTTTAGCCTGCTAGCATCATAGCTCTGGTGATGGCAATGCCGGTCGGCCAGTCTGTCGGTCGGCCGGTCTGTCGGCCGGTCTGTCGGCCGGTCTGTCGGTCAGTCGTTCCAGACTGAAATATCTCAACAGCTATCGGATGGATTGCCATGAAGTTTTGTATAGACATTCATGTTCCCTAGAACATGAATACTACGCCAAAAACCTACAAAAATAATGACAACCTGAGCTGTACTTTGTGTTTAGTGCTAATTATAAAAAGGTTGGCATGCTAACACAATTCACTAAAATGTTGAGGACGGTAAATATCGTAACTGCTAAACTTTAGCATGTTATCGTTGTCATTGTAATCATGTAGCTCAAAGCACTCCTATGCCTAACCACAGCTTCACAGAGCTGCTAGCATGGCTGATGACAAACAGTTTTGTTGACAGAGGGATGTAGTCATTAGGTATGCATTTGTGTGTTCTCTTTATGTCTTCCTGTCTCTGTCATATGCTGTGCATGTTTTGACCAGACTTGTAGACTTATTTTCATGCACTAGCATTAGCATGGCAGTTATGCTAAATAATGTCAGACAGATTAGTCCCTAAATTGTTCTTGTAATTTACAAAAAATTTACAAGAAAATTTACAAAAAATGCATAGGCAACCAGAGTCACACATGCAATAGCAATTGCATGTGTGACTCATGCAATTGCTATTCCTGTATATTTTATACTTTAGATTAAACATACAATAAAGTATCCTTAACATTTAACAGGACTTAACAGGTTAATTTTCTCAGTTTCTCTCTGTTTTCACCTCGCTAATAGTAGTGTCAGTTCTAGTCCTGTCAAAACCAGATATAACACAAATGGCTTGGCAGTTAAAAGACTGAAATTGTACATTTTTTGTTGTAACCCATCATTATTTTTGCTGACAGTCCAGTATCTGGGCTAAGAAGTGTCAGAGAGAACCCACAATGTGAGACAACACAATAAATATTTTATTCGGCCAATGAGGAGCCATGTGTGGATGTAGCTGCTGGTGGATGTGATGCAGATGTTCAGTGTTAGGGATTTGGTTCAGTAACTCAAGCTTTGTATATCTTTTTCTCTCCCTCTCTCCTTTTGTCTCTGTTCCCCCTCTGCCTGTCTTTCTCCTGCGTCATGCTCTGTTTCAAGATTTCAGACAGCTTTAGTTTGAAGTTTGAACTTCGAAGCCATTTCTCCGGTGCCCACTGTTCAGCGCTTGACATTTCTGACATTGTTTCTAATCTTTATTCTGTTCCTTTTAGCAGTTGCTTGGATGCAGTTGTTTACAATGACACCCAGCCATCACTCCTGACCCCATTCATCTCAATGTATGTTCTGCCTTTCTGTCTCTGCTCTTTTACAGTGAAAGGTTCTTTGTCAGGCTTAATAAGAGCGGGTTGCCCAAGTCGCCAGAGAAGACAGAAAGACAATGCACGCTGTTTGTGGTGAGTAGTGAACATGACTTTATGTTTACAAAGATTAATTGAGAGCAATTTCAACCTATGTAAGGTTGACCTAACTCATTTTCCATTTTGCTGAAAACTGAAAGCTAAGTCAGTGCTCTGTAGTTTGTTTACAATGATTGAATCTGATGCTAAACTATGTTTTCCTGTCTTGTTTGTCAGGATTTGGGAAGCAGTGATTTGCGAAAAGATGTCTACATTGTTGTACACATCATAAGAATAGGTAGGAGTTAAGATGTTTCTTTTTTATTCTACTGAGCACTGCATGTTTTTTTGTTTTTGTTTTTTTTAAATCTCTGGGGCTTTCATATCAGTACTGTTCTGACTGTGGATCCTTAATCTTAATGTCTATCTGTGTGCAGGGAGGATGGGAGCAGGGGAGAAGAAGAACCTATGTAGTGTACAGTACAGGCGGCCATTTGGCTGTGCTGTTGTCAGCATCGCTGATCTCCTCACTGCTGATTCTAAGGATGACCACCTGCTCAAGGTTTATGCGTAAGTCACTGCAAGCAACATTTCACTAAAGTCATTTCCAAATATCGACCCATGATATACTTACAGGAATAGTCCAACATTTGGCTTTCTTGCAGAAAATGAAAAAAGGGTAAAACAATACGCAAACCAACATCTCTAAAGCTGATAATTAAAAGGCTATGTCTCTCATGATTAATCCAAAGAAAAACTACAAGCAGTGGTTTTACAGTGGATTATTTATGCTAAACTAAGTTCACCATCTCCTGGCATAGCTTCATATTTAACAGACACATATGGAAGTGGCATAGATCTTCTCATTCAATTGCATCAAGAAAGCGAATGAGGATATTTCCCAAAATGAGTCACTGGGCTTTAAAATTGGCTACAAGTCTTTATTTATTCGAAATACCAACCAAAACCATGTCTTGCAAAACAGATACATGCATCAGTCCTCAAAAACCTAGTGCTAGAATTCCCTTTTATAAAGCTACAAAGCAATTCAAGTTATCTATTGGTTGGTAGTCTAACTAAATAACAGCAGTATCGATAGAAACATTACACAAACAAAAAGGTAGACATTGCACATTTTTTCTGTTGTACTTCAGAGGCTTGTTTCTTTTTTCACTACCAGCTGCAGTGGAAGAATTCTGTGCCCCCTTGGGAATAGAAAAGGCTACCGACAGCACAGTAGTTTGACCTAAATTATATCTGGATCAGACTGACTGGCCAAATACACTTAGCTCAGAAGAAAATACAGCCACTTTCTCTAAACCTGTAGTAACACCAGTGAGAGTTTTTAGTGGGAGGTTTCAGTTGGATTAGCATTAAAATTCTCAGCTGAGTGTTTTCAGAATTGGTGTCAGACATGATGTCAATGCAAATTGTTTTTACTTGACCTGCCCTATTTGAAAATAGAAAAAAATTAATAAGTTTTGTTTTTAGTCAAACCAACAACAATGAATCATACATGTTACACACATTTTATTCATTACAAGCAACCATTTGGTCGGACTGAAAGGTGCAGTCCAACAGAATAGCAACTACTAGTGCGATTAATAGTAGCATAGACAAGTGTTACTTAAAGCATAGAGACATAAAGGGCAAAATGTTAGTTTACTTGTCATGAGTACACAATCCAGCCTGTGAAAACAGTTGTATTATGTCTTCTTAGAAAATTTAAAAAAATCTGTCTCTTATGAGTCCCCCAAATTCTTCCATTATCAAGTGCAACACTTAATTGTTGGAATGCCCCTTTAAGTAGGAAATCTATAAAGTTGATTATTTTTCTGTTACTTTTTCTCATCTTTTCGTGTCAGGTGTAACACTGAGAGCGAGTGGTACCAGATCCATGAGAACATCATCAAAAAGGCCAATTCCAGGTATAACCTGTCTGGCTCCAACACCGGTAAGAACCACATCTGTTTTATCCATTTTGCTTTCTCATATCTACACATCGTACTTGTTTTGGGACAACAAAGGGATTTAGTGATACTACAAGTTGGCCTCCTTGGTGGTATGTGATTTAGTTTTAATCTGATGTACTGGTTCACTCAATTAAGGAACAACTCTCAAAGCTGTTAATTCAAAAGTTTTGTGGAAATCGGGTTTGTTTCTTTCACAAGACCTTTAATATGCTGCGATGACAAGTTTGGCAGCTAACTTGCATCATCGGTTTTTTACCATGTGATATCAGTTTCTGGTCAGTCTGAGTAGCGCTTATGTCAGTGTGAAGTTCCTCTTTAGGGGAGTGGATCAGCCTTCAAATGGTTGTGTCTGCAGGAAGCCTGGAGTTGCAAATGCATTTAGACGATTTTTATAAATAGCTGCATTCGCACCATACGGAACAACAGAAACAGCAGTTTCCCATAGCAACAGGTTGGTGGAGAATTAGAACAATCAGTTCTTCAAACGTCAAAGAAATGTCATATGACATATGAAGTGGTTTGCTCTGCAGTGAAGTCTGTACATCATTCCTGTGGATTCTACAGTGTTTTTTAGAATCAGACAGATACATCCGTTAGAGCAATCATATTATCGTGTGTGTAAACAAAATGATAACCACAGGTGAACTTCTGATTATGACTTCAAAATCTGATCCTCACTGAAGGCATCTTAAATAGGGTACAAAGTGTGAGGCGAGAAGGCATACTATAATCATGAATTAAACAGTGTTGGCTAGTTTGCAGCTGTTTGCATCAATGGTCAAATGTAAATACAACAGTAAGCAATCAGCAACAGTTATTCAGAAATTTGCCTTAAAGTTGATTTAGATAAATGTGCTTGTTAAATGTTGCTGCAAATTTGCTGCAGGCTGTTATTTTCATAAGGAAAATATTCATTTGCATCTTAACAGAGTTCATTGTCTTCTTACATCTCCCGCATGCAATAATAATAATGATGATAATAATAAACTTTATTTGTAAAGCACTTTTCAAAACACAGTTATACAGTTGAATTCTCAGAGGAACGCCATAGCCTGCTCCAGAGAAAAGGTTGATAATTGTTTGAGGACTATCAGCATGCAATATGGAGAGATGGGAGGATAGATTATGGGAATGTCAAGAATCTCTGAGACTGATCTACTGAGTCAGCTCCTCTTTCCAGCTTCCCTCAGAAGACCAATAATTACTTGAGGAGAGGTCATAAAAATCCATTATGTTACATTATCATGGATAGTCTTGCATAAGCGGGAAGGGATGCAGTAATTGAACTGAATGACACAAAGCCATTTAGCACAGTCCGTGTTACCAAGTTGATTCCTAACAAAACTGCAGCATCTAGCTAAAATCTTAAATGGCAGAGCTACTGTTGAATGGGTGGGGATGTAAAAGGCATTGCATTGCTGAGCTGATAAATGAAACAAAAGTCTAAATTAATTTCTGATAAAAACATAAAACAGAGGAATGACACTCAAATAGGAATATTAAACAACCACTTACTTGACTGTTTTCTTATCTCATGTTGAACTCCAACAAAATCCTAATCACGTTCTTCCTGTATATCAGCGCTGTCTGCTACAACTACTACTACCATTGACTGGCTGTATTATTATAGATAACACACGAGTACACACGTGTTATCAGATTTAATAAGAGATAACACATACAGATCTTTTGGTGCATAGTCGCAGTTAAAATTCCAAGACTTTTAGGAGATGACACTGCAAATACGTGCTTCTCGAGTAAGAGCTGCAATAATGTTTGAAGCCTGCTGGATGACATTAAGATTTGTTAATCAAAAAGAATTAATCACGCTATTTGATTAAAAACAACATCAATGCCAGAAGACAGCATGTTGCCTTAGTTCACAGTATTTTCTCTAAATTTAGCCATCATGAACGTGTTTGCTTCAGGCTTTCATTTGACAGCAGTATGCACACTCACCCAGTGCAAAAGCGCACACTGGCGCACACATCTTAAACACGTTTAAGTGAATTATTCTAAAGAGTTTACTCCTGTGTTTTGCTGCAGTTTGTAGTTTATCACAAACACTTGGATGTTAGCTATTGAGTAGCTGTCAGCTAAAGACATTGATCCAACTGAACGCCTGATTTGCCTCAGTGCTCTCTCTTTCAAAGTGCATTAGAGGAGAGCTGCGGGTCTTTTGTCACAATACACTGGCATGCATAATTCAAGCGACTTTGTTCCAAAATTACATTTCCACCAGTTAACTGAATTTGACATTGATCTTATGAAGTTAAAGAAAAATAGTTTAATCACAAAGCAGAGGTAATAATTTCAGTTTTTAAGATAATGAGCACTGAATACTAAGTTTCATTTATGTATTATGAGCACCATTTTTCTGTCTGGACCAAATGTATTAATTACAGTTTTATTAGCTTTGACAGTTTCACTTTGCAAGGATTGCGGTCTTATAGGCTCTACTTAACTACTTCTACCTCTTTAATTACATTCCATACACACACACCTGCTCTTCCTGAAATAGTATTGGTAACAGTAGAGACAAGTTGTAAAGGCCTGATTTCATGGCCACATTTATGAAGATACATATCCAGCAACAAGTGTGAAGTCAACCAAAATACTCCAGGAAACATCGCCAGTGCAAACTCTCAGATTGCTTCTTTCTTCTGTTTTTAAATCCCCTGTACCTTGACAGTTCCCTGCCTACTCTACATTCACAACAGCTACAACATCACTTGCAGCACATTTTCACTGGGTACATATGCATCTGAAAAGTCAATTTCTCCCAAAGGGCAATTATTCTGCTACGGAGTGACTTTAAAGAATAGATAACACTTGAGTTGCTTGTCTAGCCTCAACACCAAAATGTGCCAACTGGAGAGAAAATTTAATCCTTAGCAAACACGTCAGTGTCTCCTCTTCAGTACATCTCTGTAAAAATGTCCAGGAATTATGGAACACCATGCATAATTTAAGGACCACAATTTATTACACTTAGTGTCAGGAGGGCAATTAAAACGAGTGTGCAGTGGATTGAGAAAATGTAAAGTGCCTATATGTGTAGATCTTCATATATGATTTTCATGATGCCATTTGTGTGCATCGTCTTTGCACAATTGTGTGCATCCTTGTGTGTGTCTGTAGTTGTCTCTCTGTGTGGTTCTCGTTTTAAACAGACCTGGCAGTATGCCAGAAGTCTCTTATTAGCAGCCAAGTAGCAGGGGAGAGAATGCACTGCCCTTAAAATATAAGGAACAATGGGCTGTTTAGGTAGTAAAGAGGCAGAGAGGGAGACTATATGGAGAGACAGTTGTTTTGTTAACATGTAGCTTAATGACTATCTCATTTTTCTTCACCTGTATGTTTCAGAATCATGGGGGGCTTCCTGGATAATTGAATTCAAAAGACGAGAGATTTTGTTTAAATGTAGCCCAGTAATCCACAAAAAGGGATTTCATAAGAATCTGGCTCTGTATGAGTCAGGTCAGGTAGTTAAATCAGCTCCCACCTCCGCATGCAAGCGTAGGCAGTGACAGAAGAGGCTGCGACAACTCGACTGTTTTGTTTTTGCGTTTTTATTTTCCGTTTTTTTTTTTTTTTTTTTGAGTTTGTGAAGAGGCAGGCCAGGTGGGCTGAGAGCAGCAAAGGTTGAGAGTGTTTTTGTAATCGTCAGCTCCATCTTCCAGGCAGAATAGTAATGAAGCTGGTTTGCCTAATTGTAGCCCTGCAGTAGCTTTTAGAGCTTGTCTGTGTGTGTTCGTTTATGTGTGTGTATAAATGCCAAAGGCTTGATCCACATTAAGGGACCAACAGATTAGGCCTGGGTAGAAATAAACATCTCCTCTGAACTTAATGGGACTCTCCTTTCAATTCCCACCCGACATTTGTGCCTCTGTGAACAACTGTTGATGGAATGTGTGTCATTTTTGAATTATTTAGACCAGAGGAATGAGTCGACTCAGTGTCTGAGTTGACTCTCATGCCCCCTGTGTGTATGTTTTCTGTTGAGTCTGTCTGTCGAGTCTGTCATGGAAGTGCCATCCCTGCATCATAGAAGCACAAACTATGTACTACCCTACAAAGCCCAAACACCGTGACTACATATGTGGTAAAAAATTAAGTTAAGACCAGAGTCTGACTTTGACATTTTTTTTCCAGTCAAAATGATCATGCTACAGAAATAATTCATGGAAAAAGCTTGTAAAATTTGAAGCAACTAAAAAATGGAGCCTAAAACATACATGACATCTTGGTTATTTAATATGTTATTCCACACAACTAAGTGAAGCAATAGCTAATTCCATTTATGACAAAATTAAGGCATTACAATCTGTCTCTCTGATACACAGTCTGGCAGCCAGCCTGAAAACTTTAAACCCTTTTTTCTCAACTTCACTGCTTCTTGCTGCTCTCGGCCTTTGTAGTGCAGTTTAGTCTGGCATATTGCTCACAGGTTTGCAAACAAGTCATGTTTTTTTGTTGACTCTCAGTGACTGAAACCTCTTGCAGCTAATGAACCAACACTGCCTACCAACTTTCCCAAAAACAGCGATAAACAGTAATAATCATCATCATGTTGTCTCTTGCAAGTTCCCTTGCTGTTTAGCTATTTATGTACAGTATATGCCTCCCTTTGCCATTAGCATGGACAGACACACACACACATGCACATCAAGGAGATGCATTTTGAACTCTGAGTACAAGCCGGCGATTTTAATTTAGCTGTGCTGACATTTGGAGTTATTGCATAAGGATATTGATTTGAGACGACAGCCTTCAAGTAGGACTTCCTCTTAATAAAAAAGAGCGGGGGATGACTCACTGGCTGTTTGCATTTTTTGTTTGTGTCTGCGGGGGTGTCTGCTTGCTTTCCATACACATAAGTGTTGCTTTTGGCAGATATAACAGATACAGTTGTCTGGTTCGCAAGTCCATACAGCTATAGTAAAACCTGAAATATTGTCAATACTTTTTCTGAGCTCACCAATTGTTTATATTGTTTGGAATAGGGTGATTATATATTTTTTAGCTTTTTATTGGGTGGCTTTTGAATGGGACAAGGGGTGAAAAATATGATATGATATGATGATATTTCAGGTTTGGAATTTTGCCATTATTTCATTTTAGGCCTAGCAGTAGCTCTCCAGCTCCTTCATGGGGACATAGAGCAGCTGAGACGGGAGTACATGGTCCTCTTCACCCGGGGTGTGTCCATCACCAGGAAACTGGGCTTCTCCGATGTCATCATGCCAGGTAGGACACCACAAACACCAAACCTCTATTACTCTCCTCCAATGTGTACAGGAACTTCACCAGCGCTCATCATTTCGTCTACTTGATATCAGCTATCTTTCCCATTGCTGAACATGGATCGGCGTGTTATTCCTCCACACCACCGTCTCTGGTATAAGGGCCTAATTTAAGAAATTACATTCTTTAAGGCTTCATTTAAGTATTTGGAAATTTTGCATACAAGATCAAAACCAAACTGGGTTACTTTTATGAGTCCTAGCTGGGTAAAATGAATAGAGGACCCCATGAAGTAGGGACTTCCTCTCTTCATTTAACTTCCTGGAAAACTGTTTCTTCATGGAAAAAAGTACATCTTGAGTGGTGATCTAGCCACCATAACCAAGATGTCCAACTAATAAAACTACATTTTTTTAATAATCTAATAATAAATAATGACTTTTCTGGTGTTCTAATGCCGCATAATGTCTACTGTAGTTGCCTTGGTAACACTTATTGCGTGAGTAGAGTGATGTTTGATTTCCACCTAAGGGGGCCCTCAGAGAGATGAAATATTCAGGTTGTTTCAGGTAGATGCGCTTCTCTCAGATAGCTGCTTCACTAAATGACACAGACCCCTGCAGAGACACTCAGGCTTGACTAGGTGGGGTCTTGTTGCCTTGGTAACAAATGTACAACCACTTGAATTTAAGGATGAAACAAGGGACTAAAGATGTACATGTTTATATTTACATATACAGGGGAAAAGTATAAAAGGGAAAGTGTCTGAATTTGCTTTGTGACTCTTTGCCTGTTCATTCATTTGAGAGCTGGATGTCAAGGGACTTTTTTTGTCCACAGAAGAGCTGTTCTTTTAAATAAGTGAGGTGTGCTGTCTGGTCACACAGATAAAGAGGAACCAAAGACTGTGGGTCCCCCAGCGCCTCACTAACACAGATTTATGTTCACTTTCTCTTTCTTTGTCTTTGTCTGACAAACCCTTAATGCTGAGTGCTCTCACCCTTTCTGCCTGTGTAAGTCTGCCTTTGGGCTAAGGAAACTGTCTCCCCTTCTTTTTCTCTCTCTTTTCTGGATTTTTATTGGAGTGTATCTTTCTCCCCAATTTCTTTCTCATAGGCAAACACATTCTTTTCTTCATCCAGCTGCTCTACCCCTACCTTTTCCACATTTTCCCATTGTACATTAGGAAACTGCCCCCGTGTGTGTCCACCTTCCTGCAGTCTTTGCAGTGCTTTTCTTCATGATCTCTAGAGACTTCAATCATGTGACACTGGATACATTACTCCACATTTGCATTTGTACATTTTTTAAATCACTATTCATTAATTTATTATTATTACTATTTTATAGGTTTTTTTTACTTTTCTACTTTTTATTTCCTCTTTCCTAACTGCATGTTGAGCAATTGTAACAGAGCAATTTACCTGCGGGGATCATTAATGTTTTGTGATACTGATTCTTTTTGTTGTGTTCTGCGAGTGTACTGTATGGGTGTATATAGGATGCATCGTGTTGCCATGGTTACTGTTGTTAAGAGCATAAAATCAATGCTGGCCCTAGAGATTGAGATATGATGGGCACACACACACACACACAGAGGTTACATATGGAACCAATTTTATGATGTGTCTGACCATAGCTTGGCTGCAGAGGAAACAGGCCTTTCCTCTTTCTTAACAAGATGGCTTTGCCCTATTTTGACTTCCCCTACAGAAGGAAATAAATGTGTGCCTGGCCCAGACATTGTACATTCAGCTGCAAATACAACAAAAAAAAAAGAAAAAAAAGTTGAATATTACTTCCGAGGATTATTTTCCCTCAATGTTTTCACAGATTGCAGCAACAGGCTTGACAAAAGGCTGTGTTGCAGGAGAGTTTACAGGTCAGATTTTTGTTTTTATGAATCCCAGACACTGAGTTAATTTTTTTAAACACTTTTAAGATTTTTTTAAAACATTTTTTTAAAATGTATGTGCAGGAAGGGATTTTTTGTGGATAGTTATTTTGACTAGTTGAGAGACTGAACGTAAAACTTAGTGGCTACAGGGTGAACTCTGACACCTTGTTATCTCAAGTACGTGTTTTTTTTATTGTATACCTTATGCTGATGTTATCATCTTATACAGTATATGCTGTATATGGACCTTTACACACCTGCTGTAAATCCGCATGTAGGAATAAGGGCAACCAGTAATAATAGCTAAAATGTTATCTAAAATAGTATGATAATATTGCTATGTTCCTTTAGAAGTGTTTTCCATGCAAAGGTATCACTGTGTGTTAAAGGGGAACTCTGATTTTACAAATCAAAGTCTGTTACAGGTGTTTGGGAGTACTACTGCATACATATGTGAAAACATTGTATGAAACCTTTTGTGGCTCCAGAGGGAGCTGAGGGGAAATTTGATAAATTGCCTTAAGTGATGTCACTTAAGTCAGTGTTGACTGGGTACAAACACTACAAGTTTGAAAATGCGGAAAAAAAATCTGAGTGTGGATTTAGAAAGAAGTGAGCTTACCGGACATTCTTAGCCTGCTCCTCACCTTTGCTTGGGGCTTTAGGCTACATTAGCAGCTACTAGCAACACAGGGATTCCTGTGAAGTGAGGTTTCAAATTAGAGGGAGAAAAACTTGATATTTTTAAAAAACTGTTAAACTGTTAAAACTTAAAAAAAAAAAAGCTAGGTTTACTTACTTTTGAGGTAGGTAGGTATTCGCTGCACAGTCTGTGTGTAGCAGATTTTAAGTCTTGTATTCTCTGATGGTCAAAGGTCATAGAACAGGCTAAGATTTAATGTCAGCAGAGGATATGTCTTTAAATGCCACTTATGTAAATGCTGTCCGCCCCTGCCATGAAGCATTACAAAAAAAATGACATCAAGCTTCTAAGAGATCATTAATAATTCTCAGTTGTATGCATAATCAATGCCTTGTTGCCTCTTTTACCTTCCTGTTCCTGCAGGAGAGATGAGGAATGACCTTTACATCACACTGGAGAAAGGAGAGTTTGAGAAGGGTGGGAAGAGTGTTGCCAGGAACGTAGAAATCACTGTCTATGTGCTGGATTTGGAGGGACAGATCCTCAAGGTAAAAACACTTTCTTTTTTTTTTCTTTTTTTTTTTTTTATTTAGCAACTGTGTGTCACATTTGTTATGTCTTCATTTTGCAAGAACCATAACTGTCATTGGGAAAGTATATCATTTTAAGAGCTAAACACTATGTTTAAGGATAGTAAATACCTTATTTAAGTCCTTAGTTAACTTAGTTTTTATCTTAATAGTGGGTATCCTATTTTGGAGCAAAGCTCTTCATTTAAATATCACTGACCCAGATGAGAACTAAGTGTCTTTCCTTCGCGTTGCCTGTTTCTGATGCAGCACTGTGCCAGTCTGCCTCTGTGGTTTCCTGTGTGGCCTCGGCCTTGGACAGAAAATAGACTTAAATATAACCCTGCTGCCACTGCCTCTGCCAACGTGTGGCACGCAACCCTCTATCAAACATAAAGACACACATGTAAACCATGTCATTCTTACTTTATTGTCATTTGTGGTGTGTATACGGTTTTTAGTAAATTTATATTTTATACATTTCTGACATTAATTCATTGTGTCCCTCATATTTGCTCTTTACATCAACCTTGGGCCTGGACTTTCATTTCCTCTCTTCATTTCTTGTTTTTTTTTTTTCCTGTTTCATCCACCTCTTCTAACTCTGTCTTTCAGAGTCACGTGGCTGCTGGCTCAGGTGAACCTGGTGTGGATGACTACCACTCCTTGGTGCTGTACCACAACAACAGCCCCCGCTGGGCGGAGCAGATCAAGCTTCCCATCCCAGTCGACATGTTTCGGGGGTCGCATGTCCGGTTTGAGTTCCGACATTGCTCCAGTAAGTATGATTGGCGTTGTGGAAACCTTTTATTTATCTGGAAAAGGTTAAGTGAACACATTTTTCCAGGTTTCATGCATTAGCTGCCCAGGGTGTGAACGTCTGAGTTGCTGCTTTATTTTCAGTTGAGGATCCAGGGGAGTTTAATGTAAAGAGGTGTTGAGAGCACAATAACCATTCACTTTCCCACCCGCTTCAACCTACCAACCATCCCGCCTCAAGCCCCAAGGCTGCTGATCCCTACTAAATAGACAATGTCCAAGTGTATAAGCGTGCACTTGTTTTAGTATTTTTATAATTAGACTCCTTGTCCAACTTCTCACCTCCTAATGAGACAAAGCTTTAATTATGACCAAAATATTGCTCTCATTCTCTCCTACCCTCTCTCTGGGCTATGGGGAGAAGGCTGAACCTCTTCTCTTATAACAAGCTGATAGTATGCTAAGCTGGGAGGCTGTGTGGCAGTGTGCAGTGGATATAGAAGCCTTATTACCACTGGCAGTGCTAGCATTGCTACTGAAAGGCTGCCTATTAACAGTCCCATTTAGGCCACCAAACTGAGGAGAGCATATTACACATACTATTATAGCTCCCAAACTCTGAGACAAACTGCCTGTAGACACTCTCATTTTCAATTAAGGCAAAACAGAAAACAAATTTTTTTTAGCATGCTTTTAAATACTTTCTTGTTTTTATAGTTATTATGCAGCAGCGGTAATTGTTAATTTGCTTGTTGGGAGTCCAGTGTTGTTCCTAAATGATGCTTAGGGGGACTGTAAGGTCTTGTCAGAGCCAGCAGTGCAATACTTTGTTTTATTATAGCTAATTGTTTGTTGATATGTTGTGCAATATTTTAAACGATTGAAATCATTTGCAGGAGTAGGCGTACTTTACTCTCACTGCTGTCTGAGGAGCTGATCCAGGTTTTTTTTTCTCTCAGTAGAGACCATAAAAATATGAAATCTTTCCACGTTTACCATTTAAAACCCCGAATTCCTAACAAGACCCAAAACTGTTACATTGGACTATGTAATAGCATAGTGTTTCTAGTAGAGTTGTTTCAAAATATAACATACATTGGTCTCTACATGGTCTGCCAAGCTCAGCTAAGCCTGCGTTTCACACAGTACCACTTAATCTTTCCTAATCTCCTAGTGTCCAAGTCTATGAAGGTTTATAGATTAGGAAAACCTGTCCGAAGGGAACCAGACACAAGAAAAAGCAAATGTGTACGTTTTGTAAGCAATAACTTTCTTGGTATAAAAACTTAATCACAGCAAAGCCAGACAGAAATAAAATGGCAGTGGTGGAGTACCAATTTCTAAGTTTAATACAGTACAACTTGTGCTTCTCCTGGGAGACTCGACACACAAACACACAGAAACACATAAACAAAACACTGGTAGAAGCAGGCTACATTAATCAGTGGTGTTGAAATAAAAGGAAATAGAAGCCTTTCTAGCACTACGTTTCTCACTTCCCCGCTGTGTGCACATTAGGACTTTATTGCCAAAGCAGCAGATAAATCGGGTTACATGTGTTCATAATGCAAATTATCCCCAGAGCTTTCAGAAAGCTTCTTAAGACCACAGCAGCAGGGTTAATCAGACCGGACGAGTAACTTAACAGCATCTAAAAAAATTTAGTTTTTGCTGATTTTCTTTCTTTCTTTCTTCATTTATTTATTTATTTTTTGCCAGTGGTTGAAAAGGTGTAAAAGGGAGTTCACTACTCCCTAACAATTCAAACATTATCAAGGTAGTTGTTTTGAATATTCTGAAACCTGCATTGTTTACATGGGCTACCATTTGTCTCCTTCCCTGGATTTTGCTGGTTGATTGTGCTGAAACCAATGGCAGTAATGTTTATCTCATCCCACATGTACTCGTGCATGTGCATTCTAGCGGAGCACAAAATACAAATAAAACTAGGATCCACTCTTCAAAGCATTGCTCCATAGCACCACTATTGGTCATAAAAACCTCAAAGTAATTTTAATTCTAACCAGAAGAGGTTTAAGTTACAGTTTAAGACAGGAGCATAAATTTACAGATGACTGAACATTATTTCACTTTTTTAACTTGTTCATTTTGGACTGTATGGTGAGAAAAGCAGAACTGGTGTCATAATATTAGTTTGTGTTTTTTGTTAGTTTTGTTGCAGCCTGTACTTGTGTATTTTGTATTTTATGTCCATGTCTTGTTGTTTTACAGCTAAAGACAAGGGGGAGAAGAAACTGTTTGGCTACTCCTTTGTTCCTCTGATGCAGGAGGATGGCAGGACTCTGCCAGATGGCACCCATGAGCTCATTATCCATAAGGTAAGGCCTGCATACCCTCACTACCAAGACTTTGAATGAGTCACATGGAATCGAATTGACTGTGTCCTTTGACAGTGCACTGCAGAAATATTCCTTCAGATATGTAATTTCATCCAAGATTGACTTATCTCAGTTGGGGGGAGATATTGTTATTGTTTTTGATGCATTTTCACTAATGTAACAAAAAGTGTCTTGATCTCGATAACATGGGAATGATCTGCTTTTTACATATTTTACATGATATTAATGGCCAAAATGCAATATGAAAACAAAAGATTTCCCCAGTCAGAGAGAACAGATTTCAATGATCATCCAGTGAATTGGTAAATTGCAGCTTGTAAATTCTCACGAGTGAACCCCCTCACTGTTTTGTGTCACACAGGTGTCCGCAAGGCTACTTCGGATATAAACACTATATATGATTATGTTAAGCATTTCCTCTTACTGGCAAAACGCAGTCATTCTGTTGTCACACTGTTTGGTGCCACAGGCTGACAAACAGCTCACATCACTCCATTACAGCCCGACGGGCCAATGACTAATGTCCACTTACGTAACATTGTCAAGCTCTGAGGTTGGATTTAACACCAAGTGAGTTTTAATGTTTGTCTCTTTGCTCGTGCTTGTGTAAGGAACTGTTGGTACTCAACTGGATGTATTCACATTTCCTTGTAGGCCCACTGTGCTAGTCTCTATCTCTGTATTTAGCATGACTTTTATGTCCATTTTCAGCATTTTATAGACCTGAAGGAGACTCAGTCATTTTTTGACACATTTTGGGTTTGACACATCAAAAGACTAAAGCAAATAAAATGGTCAGCATCCCTAGTTAAAAGCTTCTGCAAGACCGTCTTGGGTGCAATTGAGACTAATTGCAGACTACATGCTTTTCCTCAGCGGCAGGCAGAGGGTGTGTACATAAACCTGAGGCTTTGCTGAGGACAGAAAAGCATGGAGTGCATTCATACATTTTATTGACAGCGAGGCAGAACAGTGACCAAAAGTCTGATTATTTATTCTGCTGTCTATTTTAGCTGTCTTTAAAAACGAAGTGTCCTCTTTTCATTGTCCTCTTTTCTCTTGTATTGCCAGATTTAGTCTTACCAAACCCCTTAACCTGAGCTTGCCAGTTTTAGAGGGCAACTCTGGTAGTTTGGTGTGTTCTCACCGTTGAGGATGGGAAAAGGCCCATTCTAATGCCAGATGGAAGTTGTTGAAAAGCTCAATGAAACTGGCATGGCCTAGTTTCTCCTCAGACCCAAAATAGACACAGAAGAATCATTTCAAACTGTGTGGTAGCTTTGGAGCTCAAACAGCCTCAGCTGTGCATTAAAGCTGCACATTAAATCCCAAAAATATCCCAATCTCATCATTAACTCCTGCCATCTTATCATCCCAACAGGCTGAATATTTGTCTCAGAACCTTATACAAGGTTTTAATCCTGTTCTCAGTGTTCTGTGAGTGAGAGCTCTACATGTTTCAATCATGATTGATACACAGCCTACAACCCTAAGGTTGTGATATAATATATAAACCTATGACATTTTTTTACACTCAGTGGAAATCACCCACATTTGATCCAGTGAAATGTTGACAAATTTGCATTAAAACAGTGAGTGTAGCATTTTAGCATTTTGATAACATCACATTCTTCCACTCCTTTCCCTATGATGAACTGTGCAAGTTTTAAAACATGTGCTTTTCTTTATCTTTTTCGTTCCAGTGTGAGGAGAATACAAGCTTGGCAGACTATTCGCGCTACCTGAAGCTGCCATTCTCTAAGGCCAACCTCCCAACCAACAACCAGACACTGAAGGGCACTAAGGAGTCTTTCTGGATCACCAGCTTCCTCTGCTCCACCAAGCTCACACAGAACGGTAAACTAGACTCAGGCTGTGACATTTTGGCCGGTTGCCTGGTGAGGTGTGCTTGGCTGCTATGCTCCAACTGTTGTCACATTTTTGAGTAGAGTTAGCCTCTACATTGTGCAGTACAGTTCAGCAAGTAGAGCATAGAAGTACTGCTGTGGAAGATAGTCATTAGCACGTCACAAAAAGCAAACAAAATGGTAAAATGCCATTTGTTTAAGGAAAAAAAAAAACAGAGTAATAGTCAGTGGTAAGTGGAAGGGGGATTTCCATCCAAGCCCTCCAAATGTGTGAATAAACCTGTGAATAAGGAGGATGGTAGAAATAGCATCCCATTTGCAGAGCTGACTAATGAACTAACAAATGCTTGTGTTTGCAGAAATCTGCTTGCAGAGTGGGATTTGTAGTCCTTTTTCAGTAGGACTAGCCGGCCTCATTCATGGTGAAAAAAAAATCATGAGCCCGCAATGAAAGTAAATTGAAATATAGTGAACATCAGAGGAGACATTTATTTTCTCCAGTGAGTCACTGATACATTACAAACTTCACTAGACTATGTCACTATTTTACCAGTCAACAGTATTTTCAGAATTTAAAAAAGTGTGAATGATGAATCATTTCTTACCTCATTAAGTTGCTGGTACAATATATAAACATAAAAGCTGCAGGCAAAATTTATTTACAACAGGCTGTTCATTTCCTGAATATGTTTGATTTTGTTGGTGAATTGATTATAGAAGTAGTGCTGGGTTTTTGTTGGAAAAAAAATAGATTTAACAGATTGGTACAAAGACAAACAAATGCACACATAGACACAAATTCACACATAAAGTTGCAGAAAGACATGCTTCAGGTTGAACAGAATTCGAAGAGACAGCTAAAAGACTTTCTTCTCAAGGCTTATGTTTTATTCATGTGCATGTCTGGGGATTCTGGCTCAGGAAAATTACTTTTTATCTCCTTTATCCCACTGCACTTAAAAATGTCATAATTTGTTTGGATTTGGTGGGGTTTTTGGGCCATAATTGAAGGGTGTGGTGATGCTTTGTGATTTGAGATGCATATTGCTCTCATAATCCTATTTTTCTTCACAAACAAACGAGATGTCTTTATCTCTTCTGCTTGTCACTCCTTCATTTACTATTATATCTCTCTATATCTGCCTATCTTTTTTTTCTTAAGGTGATATGCTGGACCTTTTGAAGTGGAGAGCCCACCCCGAAAGGATCAACGACAGCCTCTCTAAGCTGAAGGAGATTGATGGCTCGGAGATTGTCAAAGTAGGCCCATAATCAGATTCCCAGCCCTGAATTGCTCTTGCTATTTTGGCATTCACAGTAGGGACTGTTTCTGATTTGATTTCAGTCCATGTGCTTTTGAGTTCAAGTTGAGAGGCTGAGGATGTTCAAAAAGTGAAAAGTCAAGTTAATTTGATCATCCAGCTCTCTGCCAGTTTGTAAAAATTCCCTTTTGTCCTACTCCCTTTACCAGTTTCTACAGGACACCCTGGACACTCTTTTTGGTATTCTGGATGAAAGCTCTCAGAGATACGGGCTAAAGGTGTTTGATTCACTGGTAAGTAAGTTGTCCTAAGGGTCTGGCCTGTTTTGTATTTTCTTTTCCTATTTTTTTTTGTGTCAAGCACAATCTGACAGTGTTTGAGTCAAACACAGAAAAACAGAAAGACAAACTAACTGTGAGTGAAAGATCTAGTGATGTAACGCTTCAGTGCTTGCTGAACCAATCTCACCCTGGTCATGCTGCACTGCGCTGATAGAGCAAGGCCAGGAATCGATCGCTCTCTCTCTCTTTCTCTCTGCCTCTATGTTTTTCTCTCTCTATCCATCAGTCTCACGCTGATACATGAAGACACTTTCTCCTCTCAGCGTGGCTTTATTAATGATGAAAAGGTTTAGCGAGCTGGTGCAGTCATCAAGTTTACCTTTTATGGTTTTTAGATCATGCCAACAAGTCTGAAAAGTGGACTTCTCTCTCTTTGACCAATTCAGTGCACGTCACAACAACCTGCACACAAGGGAAACATGGAGTAATATGTGCATTTTTTGAGCAGTGCAGTCTTTAGTTTGAATATTTCACTCAGTATAAATGTCATGTAGCTTCAGTGAAAAGCTCGAACAATCAAATACATTATATATACAGTTAGGTACGTAAGTATTTGGACAGTGACACAACTTTTGCAATTTTGCCCCTGTGCACCACTACAATGGATTTTTAAAAAAGCTTTCAAGATCTGATTGAAGTATAGACTTGCAGCTTTAATTCAAGGGATTTAACAAAAATATCACATTAACCGTTTAGGAATTAAAGCCATTTTTATAGATAGTGCGTCATTTTCATAGGCTCAAAAGTAATTGGACTAATCAACATAATTATAAATGTAACGATTATTTTTGATACTTGGTTCAAAATCATTTGCAGTCAATGACTGCATGAAGTCTGGAACCCATGGACATCACCAAATAGTGAGTTTCCTCTCTCAAGATGCTTTGCCAGGCCTTTACTGCAGCTGCCTTCAGTTTTGCCCTCAGTTTTGTCTTCAGGAAGTGAAAAGTGTGATCAATTGGATTGAGGTAAGGTGACTGACCTGGTTATTGAAGAATATTACGTTTCTTTGTCTTGAGAAGCTCTTGGGTTGCTTTCACAGTATATTTTTAATCATTATCCATCAGTACTGTGAAGCACTGTCCTATAAGTTTGCATCATTGGCTGAATCTAAGCAGGTAGTATAGCCCTATACACTTCAGACTTCATCCTGCTACTTCTATCAGCAGTCACATCATCAGTAAACACCAGTCACCCAGTTCCATTGGCAGCTATAAATGCCCATGCCATAACACTGCCTCCACCATGTTAGACAGATGATGTAGTATGCTTTGGATTATGAGGACTTCCTTTCCTTCTCCGCACTCTTCTCTTCCTGTCATTCTGGTACAAGTTAATGTTGGTTCACATCTGTCCAAAGAATCTTGTTCCAGAACTGGGCAGGCTTTCTTAGATTTTTGTAGGCAAAGTCTAATCTGGCTACCTGGTCTTTGGTGAAACCAGTGGTTTGCACCATGTGGTAAACCCTCTGTATTTACATTCATGTAGGCGTCTCTTGATTGTAGACTTTGACAATGATACACCTACCTCCTCAAGAGTGTTCTTG